>NC_073242.2:60585000-60712500 GCF_029281585.2 Gorilla gorilla gorilla
TCCATTCCATTCGATTCCATTCGATTCCATTCGATTCCATTCCATTCCATTGAATTCCATTCCATTCCATTCCATTCCATTGAATTCCGTTCCATTCCATTCAATTACATTCCTTTCCATTCCATTCCATTCCATTTGAATTCCATTCCATTCCATTCCATTCCATTCCATTCCATTCCATTCCATTCCATTCCATTCTACTCGGGTTGATTCCATTCTATTACATTCCATTCCATTCGATTCCATTCGATTCCATTCGATTCCATTCGATTCCATTCCATTCCATTCCATTCAATTGAATTCCATTCCATTCCATTCCATTCCATTCCATTCCATTGAATTCCATTCCATTCCATTCCATTCCATTCCATTCCATTGAATTCCATTCCATTCCATTCCATTCCATTCCATTCCATTCCATTCCATTGAATTCCGTTCCATTCCATTCCATTCCATTCCATTCCATTCCATTGAATTCCATTACATTGAATTCCATTCCATTCCATTCCATTCCATGGAATTCCATTCCATTCCGTTCCGTTCCATTCCGTTCCGTTCCGTACCGTTCCATTCCATTCCATTCCATTCCATTGAATTCCGTTCCATTCCATTGAATTCCATTCCATTCCGTTCCATTCCATTGAATTCCGTTCCGTTCCGTTTCGTTCCGTTCCGTTCCGTTCCGTTCCATTCCGTTCCATTCCGTTCTACTCGGGTTGATTCCATTCTATTCCATTCTATTCCACTCGATTCCATTCCATTCGATTCCATTCCATTCCATTCCGTTCCGTTCTACTCGGGTTCATTCCATTCCATTCCTTTCCGTTCCGTTCCGTTCCGTTCTACTCGGGTTGATTCCATTCTATTCCATTCCATTCCATTCGATTCCATTCTATTCCATTCGATTCCATTCTATTCAATTCGATTCCATTCCATTCCATTCCATTCCATTCCATTCCATTGAATTCCATTCCATTCCATTCCGTTCCATTCCATTCCGTTCCATTCCATTCCATTCCATTCCATTCCATTCCATTCCATTCCGTTCTACTCGGGTTGATTCCATTCTATTCCATTCCGTTCCGTTCCGTTCCGTTCCATTCCACTCGGGTTGATTCCATTCTATTCCATTCCATTCCGTTCCATTCCATTCGATTCCATTCGATTCCATTCGATTCCATTCGATTCCATTCGATTCCATTCCATTCCATTGAATTCCATTCCATTCCATTCCATTCCATTGAATTCCGTTCCATTCCATTCAATTCCATTCCATTCCATTCCATTCCATTCCATTTGAATTCCATTCCATTCCATTCCATTCCATTCCATTCCATTCCATTCCATTCCATTCCATTCCATTCCATTCCATTCCATTCTACTCGGGTTGATTCCATTCTATTCCATTCGATTCCATTCGATTCCATTCGATTCCATTCGATTCCATTCCATTCCATTCCATTCAATTGAATTCCATTCCATTCCATTGAATTCCATTCCATTCCATTGAATTCAATTCCATTCCATTCCATTCCATTCCATTCCATTCCATTCCATTGAATTCCGTTCCATTCCATTCCATTCCATTCCATTCCATTCCATTCCATTCCATTGAATTCCATTACATTGAATTCCATTCCATTCCATTCCATTCCATGGAATTCCATTCCATTCCGTTCGGTTCCATTCCGTTCCGTTCCGTACCGTTCCATTCCATTCCATTCCATTCCATTGAATTCCGTTCCATTCCATTGAATTCCATTCCATTCCGTTCCATTCCATTGAATTCCGTTCCGTTCCGTTCCGTTCCGTTCCGTTCTATTCCGTTCCATTCCGTTCCATTCCGTTCTACTCGGGTTGATTCCATTCTATTCCATTCCATTCCACTCGATTCCATTCCATTCGATTCCATTCCATTCCATTCCATTCCGTTCTACTCGGGTTCATTCCATTCCATTCCTTTCCGTTCCGTTCCGTTCCGTTCTACTCGGGTTGATTCCATTCTATTCCATTCCATTCCATTCGATTCCATTCTATTCCATTCGATTCCATTCTATTCAATTCGCTTCCATTCCATTCCATTCCATTCCATTCCATTCCATTCCATTCCATTGAATTCCATTCCATTCCATTCCGTTCCATTCCATTCCGTTCCATTCCATTCCATTCCATTCCATTCCATTCCATTACGTTCCGTTCCATTCCGTTCCATTCCATTGAATTCCGATCCATTGCATTGAATTCCGTTCCATTCCATTCCATTCCTTTCCGTTCCGTTCCGTTCCGTTCCGTTCCGTTCTACTCGGGTTGATTCCATTCTATTCCATTCCATTCCATTCGATTCCAATCTATTCCATTCGATTCCATTCGATTCAATTCGATTCCATTCCATTCCATTCCATTCCATTCCATTGAATTCCATTCCATTCCATTCCGTTCCATTCCATTCCGTTCCATTCCATTACGTTCCTTTCCATTCCGTTCCATTCCGTTCCATTCCATTGAATTCCGATCCATTGCATTGAATTCCGTTCCATTCCATTCCATTCCTTTCCGTTCCGTTCCGTTCCGTTCCATTCCGTTCTACTCGGATTGATTCCATTCTATTCCATTCCATTCCATTCGATTCCATTCGATTCCATTCCATTCCATTCCATTCCATTCCATTCCATTCCATTCCATTCCATTCCATTGAACTCCATTCCATTCCATTCCATTCCATTCCATTCCATTCCATTCCATTGAATTCCATTCCATTCCATTCCATTCCATTGAATTCTGTTCCATTCAATTCCATTCCATTCCATTCCGTTCTACTCGGGTTGATTCCATTCTATTCCATTCCGTTCCGTTCCGTTCCGTTCCGTTGCTTTCCGTTCCATTCCATTCCACTCGGGTTGGTTCCATTCTATTCCATTCCATTGCATTCGATTCCATTCGATTCCATTCGATTCCATTCGATTCCATTCGATTCCATTCGATTCCATTCGATTCCATTCGATTCCATTCCATTCCATTGAATTCCGTTCCATTCCATTCCATTCCATTGAATTCCGTTCCATTCCATTCAATTCCATTCCATTTCATTCCATTCCTTTTGAATTCCATTCCATTCCATTCCGTTCCATTCCATTCCATTCCATTCCATTCCATTCTACTCGGGTTGATTCCATTCTATTCCATTCCATTCCATTCGATTCCATTCGATTCCATTCGATTCCATTCGATTCCATTCCATTCCATTCCATTCCATTCCATTCCATTGAATTCCATTCCATTGAATTCCATTCCATTCCATTGAATTCCATTCCATTCCATTCCATTCCATTGAAGTCCGTTCCATTCCATTCCATTCCATTCCATTCCATTCCATTGAATTCCATACCATTGAATTCCATTCCATTCCATTCCATTCCATTGAATTCCATTCCAGTCCGTTCCGTTCCGTTCCGTTCCGTTCCGTTCCGTTCCATTCCATTCCATTCCATTCCATGGAATTCCATTCCATTCCATTCCATTCCATTCCGTTCCATTCCATTCCGTTCCATTCCATTCCATTCCGTTCCGTTCCATTCCGTTCCATTCCGTTCCATTCCATTGAATTCCGTTCCATTGCATTGAATTCCGTTCCATTCCATTCCATTGCTTTCCGTTCCGTTCCGTTCCGTTCCGTTCCGTTCCGTTCTACTCGGGTTGATTCCATTCTATTCCATTCCATTCCATTCCATTCCATTCTATTCCATTCGATTCCATTCGATTCAATTCGATTCCATTCCATTCCATTCCATTCCATTCCATTCCATTGAATTCCATTCCATTCCATTCCATTGAATTCCATTCCATTCCATTCCATTGAATTCCATTCCATTCCATTGAATTCCATTCCATTCCATTCCATTCGATTCCATTCCATTCCATTGAATTCCATTCCATTCCATTCCATTCCATTCCATTCCATTCCATTGAATTCCATTCCATTGAATTCCATTCCATTCCATTGAATTCCATTCCAATCCATTCCATTCCATTGAATTCCGTTCCATTCCATTCCATTCCGTTCCATTCCATTTGAATTCCATTCCATTCCATTCCATTCCATTCCATTCTACTCGGGTTGATTCCATTCTATTCCATTCCATTCCATTCCATTCCATTCGATTCCATTCGATTCCATTCCATTCCATTCAATTCCATTGAATTCCATTCCATTCCATTCCATTCCATCCCATTCCATTGAATTCCATTCCATTCCATTCCATTCCATGGAATTCCATTCCATTCCATTGACTTCCATTCCATTCCATTCCGTTCCATTCCATTATGTTCCATTCCATTCCATTCCATTCCATTCAATTCCATTGACTTCCATTCCATTCCATTCCGTTCCATTCCATTATGTTCCATTCCATTCCATTCCATTCCATTCAATTCCATTCCGTTCCGTTCCATTCCGTTCCATTCCGTTCCATTCCATTGAATTCTGATCCATTGCATTGAATTCCTTTCCATTCCATTCCATTCCTTTCCGTTCCGTTCCGTTCCCTTCTACTCGGGTTGATTCCATTCTATTCCATTCCATTCCATTCGATTCCATTCGATTCCATTCGATTCCATTCGATTCCATTCCATTCCATTCCATTCCATTCCATTCCATTGAATTCCTTTCCATTCCATTGAATTCCATTCCATTCCATTCCATTCGATGCCATTCGATTCCATTGAATTCCATTCCATTCCATTCCATTCCATTCCATTGAATTCCATTGAATTCCATTCCAATGAATTCCATTCCATTCCATTCCATTCAATTCCATTCCATTCCATTGAATTAATTTCCATTCCATTCCATTCCATTCCATTCCATTCTATTCCATCGAATTCCATTCCATTCCATTCCATTCCATTCCATTCCATTCCATTCCATTCCATTCCATTCTACTCGGGTTGATTCCATTCTATTCCATTCCATTCCATTCGATTCCATTCGATTCCAATCCATTCCATTCCATTCCATTCCATTCAATTGAATTCCTTTCCATTCCATTCCATTCCATTCCATTCCATTCCGTTCCATTCCATTCCATCGAATTCCATTCCATTCCATTCCATTCCATTCCATTAAATTCCATTCCATTCCGTTCCGTTCCGTTCCGTTTCGTTCTGTTCCGTTCCGTTCCATTCCATTCCATTCCATTCCATTCCATTGAATTCCGTTCCATTCCATTGAATTCCATTCCATTTCGTTCCATTCCATTGAATTCTGTTCCGTTCCGTTCCATTCCGTTCCGTTCCATTCCGTTCCATCCCGTTCCTTTCCGTTCTACTCGGGTTGATTCCATTCTATTCCATTCCATTCCATTCGATTCCATTTGATTCCATTCGAATCCATTCGATTCCATTCGATTCCATTCGATTCCATTCCATTCCATTGAATTCCATTCCATTCCATTCCATTCCATTGAATTCCGTTCCATTCCATTCAATTCCATTCCATTCCATTCCTTTCCGTTCCGTTCCGTTCCGTTCCGTTCCGTTCTACTCGGGTTGTTTCCATTCTATTCCATTCCATTCCATTCGATTCCATTCTATTCCATTCGATTCCATTCGATTCAATTCGATTCCATTCCATTCCATTCCATTCCATTCCATTCCATTCCATTGAATTCCATTCCGTTCCATTCCGTTCCATTCCATTGAATTCCGATCCATTGCATTGAATTCCGTTCCATTCCATTCCATTCCTTTCCGTTCTGTTCCGTTCCGTTCCGTTCCGTTCTACTCGGATTGATTCCATTCTATTCCATTCCATTCCATTCGATTCCATTCGATTCCATTCGATTCCATTCGACTCCATTCCATTCCATTCCATTCCATTCCATTCCATTCCATTCCATTCCATTCCATTGAACTCCATTCCATTCCATTCCATTCCATTCCCTTCCATTCCATTGAATTCCATTCCATTCCATTCCATTCCATTGAATTCTGTTCCATTCCATTCCATTCCATTCCATTCCGTTCTACTCCGGTTGATTCCATTCTATTCCATTCCGTTCCGTTCCGTTCCGTTCCGTTCCGTTCCATTCCACTCGGGTTGATTCCATTCTATTCCATTCCATTCCATTCCATTCCATTCGATTCCATTCAATTCCATTCGACTCCATTCGATTCCATTCGATTCCATTCCATTCCATTGAATTCCATTCCATTCCATTCCATTGAATTCTGTTCCATTCCATTCAATTCCATTCCATTCCATTCCATTCCATTCCATTTGAATTCCATTCCATTCCATTCCATTCCATTCCATTCCATTCCATTCCATTCCATTCCATTCTACTCGGGTTGATTCCATTCTATTACATTCCATTCCATTCGATTCCATTCGATTCCATTCGATTCCATTCGATTCCATTCCATTCCATTCCATTCAATTGAATTCCATTCCATTCCATTCCATTCCATTCCATTCCATTGAATTCCATTCCATTCCATTCCATTCCATTCCATTCCATTCCATTCCATTCCATTCCATTGAATTCCGTTCCATTCCATTCCATTCCATTCCATTCCATTCCATTGAATTCCATTACATTGAATTCCATTCCATTCCATTCCATTCCATGGAATTCCATTCCATTCCGTTCCGTTCCATTCCGTTCCGTTCCGTACCGTTCCATTCCATTCCATTCCATTCCATTGAATTCCGTTCCATTCCATTGAATTCCATTCCATTCCGTGCCATTCCATTGAATTCCGTTCCGTTCCGTTCCGTTCTGTTCCGTTCCATTCCGTTCCATTCCGTTCCATTCCGTTCTACTCGGGTTGATTCCATTCTATTCCATTCCATTCCACTCGATTCCATTCCATTCGATTCCATTCCATTCCATTCCATTCCGTTCTATTCGGGTTCATTCCATTCCATTCCTTTCCGTTCCGTTCCGTTCCGTTCTACTCGGGTTGATTCCATTCTATTCCATTCCATTCCATTCGATTCCATTCTATTCCATTCGATTCCATTCTATTCAATTCGATTCCATTGCATTCCATTCCATTCCATTCCATTCCATTCCATTCCATTGAATTCCATTCCATTCCATTCCGTTCCATTCCATTCCGTTCCATTCCATTCCATTCCATTCCATTCCATTACGTTCCGTTCCATTCCGTTCCATTCCATTGAATTCCGATCCATTGCATTGAATTCCGTTCCATTCCATTCCATTCCTTTCCGTTCCGTTCCATTCCGTTCCGTTCCGTTCTACTCGGGTTGATTCCATTCTATTCCATTCCATTCCATTCGATTCCAATGTATTCCATTCGATTCCATTCGATTCAATTCGATTCCATTCCATTCCATTCCATTCCATTCCATTGAATTCCATTCCATTCCATTCCGTTCCATTCCATTCCGTTCCATTCCATTACGTTCCGTTCCATTCCGTTCCATTCCGTTCCATTCCATTGAATTCCGATCCATTGCATTGAATTCCGTTCCATTCCATTCCATTCCTTTCCGTTCCGTTCCGTTCCGTTCCATTCCGTTCTACTCGGATTGATTCCATTCTATTCCATTCCATTCCATTCGATTCCATTCGATTCCATCCGATTCCATTCCATTCCATTCCATTCCATTCCATTCCATTGAACTCCATTCCATTCCATTCCATTCCATTCCATTCCATTCCATTGAATTCCATTCCATTCCATTCCATTCCATTGAAATCTGTTCCATTCAATTCCATTCCATTCCATTCCGTTCTACTCGGGTTGATTCCATTCTATTCCATTCCGTTCCGTTCCGTTCCGTTCCGTTCCTTTCCGTTCCATTCCATTCCACTCGGGTTGGTTCCATTCTATTCCATTCCATTGCATTCGATTCCATTCGATTCCATTCGATTCCATTCGATTCCATTCGATTCCATTCGATTCCATTCCATTCCATTGAATTCCGTTCCATTCCATTCCATTCCATTCCATTCCATTCCATTCCATTCCGTTCCATTCCATTCCATCGAATTCCATTCCATTATATTCCATTCCATTCCATTAACTTCCATTCCATTCCGTTCCGTTCCGTTCCATTCCGTTCCGTTTCGTTCTGTTCCGTTCCGTTCCATTCCATTCCATTCCATTCCATTCCATTGAGTTCCGTTCCATTCCATTGAATTCCATTCCATTTCGTTCCATTCCATTGAATTCTGTTCCGTTCCGTTCCATTCCGTTCCGTTCCATTCCGTTCCATTCCGTTCTTTCCGTTCTACTCGGGTTGATTCCATTCTATTCCATTCCATTCCATTCGATTCCATTCGATTCCATTCGAATCCATTCGATTCCATTCGATTCCATTCGATTCCATTCCATTCCATTGAATTCCATTCCATTCCATTCCATTCCATTGAATTCCGTTCCATTCCATTCAATTCCATTCCATTCCATTCCTTTCCGTTCCGTTCCGTTCCATTCCGTTCTACTCGGGTTGATTCCATTCTATTCCATTCCATTCCATTCGATTCCATTCTATTCCATTCGATTCCATTCTATTCAATTCGATTCCATTCCATTCCATTCCATTCCATTCCATTCCATTCCATTCCATTGAATTCCATTCCATTCCATTCCGTTCCATTCCATTCCGTTCCATTCCATTCCATTCCATTCCATTCCATTCCATTCCATTACGTTCCGTTCCATTCCGTTCCATTCCATTGAATTCCGATCCATTGCATTGAATTCCGTTCCATTCCATTCCATTCCTTTCCGTTCCGTTCCGTTCCGTTCCGTTCCGTTCTACTCGGGTTGATTCCATTCTATTCCATTCCATTCCATTCGATTCCAATCTATTCCATTCGATTCCATTCGATTCAATTCGATTCCATTCCATTCCATTCCATTCCATTCCATTGAATTCCATTCCATTCCATTCCGTTCCATTCCATTCCGTTCCATTCCATTACGTTCCGTTCCATTCCGTTCCATTCCGTTCCATTCCATTGAATTCCGATCCATTGCATTGAATTCCGTTCCATTCCTTTCCATTCCTTTCCGTTCCGTTCCGTTCCGTTCCATTCTGTTCTACTCGGATTGATTCCATTCTATTCCATTCCATTCCATTCGATTCCATTCGATTCCATTCGATTCCATTCCATTCCATTCCATTCCATTCCATTCCATTCCATTGAATTCCTTTCCATTCCATTGAATTCCATTCCATTCCATTCCATTCGATTCCATTCGATTCCATTGAATTCCATTCCATTCCATTCCTTTCCATTCCATTCCATTCCATTCCATTCCATTCCATTGAATTCCATTGAATTCCATTCCAATGAATTCCATTCCATTCCATTCCATTCCATTCCATTCCATTCCATTCCATAGAATTAATTTCCATTCCATTCCATTCCATTCCATTCCATTCCATTCCATTCTATTCCATCGAATTCCATTCCATTCCATTCCATTCCATTCCATTCCATTCCATTCCATTCCATTCCATTCCATTCTACTCGGGTTGATTCCATTCTATTCCATTCCATTCCATTCGATTCCATTCGATTCCATTCCATTCCATTCCATTCCATTCCATTCAATTGAATTCCATTCCATTCCATTCCATTCCATTCCATTCCATTCCATTCCATTCCGTTCCATTCCATTCCATCGAATTCCATTCCATTCCATTCCTTTCCATTCCATTGAATTCCATTCCATTCCGTTCCGTTCCGTTCCGTTTCGCTCCGTTTCGTTCCGTTCCGTTCCGTTCCATTCCATTCCATTCCATTCCATTGAATTCCGTTCCATTCCATTGAATTCCATTCCATTTCGTTCCATTCCATTTAATTCTGTTCCGTTCCATTCCGTTCCGTTCCGTTTCGTTCCGTTCCGTTCCGTTCCATTCCATTCCATTCCATTCCATTGAATTCCATTCCATTCCATTCCATTCCATTGAATTCCATTCCATTCCATTCCATTCGATTCCATTCCATTCCATGGAATTCCATTCCATTCCATTCCATTCCATTCCATTCCATTCCTTTCCATTCCATTCCATTGAATTCCATTGAATTCCATTCCATTCCATTGAATTCCATTCCTTTCCATTCCATTCCATTGAATTCCGTTCAATTCCATTCCATTCCATTCCATTCCATTCCATTCCATTCGAATTCCATTCCATTCCATTCCATTCCATTCCATTCCATTCCATTCCATTCCATTGCATTCCATTCTACTCGGGTTGATTCCTTTCTATTCCATTCCATTCCATTCGATTCCATTCGATTCCTTTCGATTCCATTCCATTCCATTCCATTCCATTGAATTCCGTTCCATTGAATTCCATTCCTTTCCGTTCCGTTCCGTTCCGTTCTGTTCCATTCTACTCGGGTTGATTCCATTCTATTCCTTTACATTCCATTCGATTCCATTCGATTCCATTCCATTCCATTCCATTTGAATTCCATTGCATTCCATTCCATTCCATTCCATTCCATTCCATCGAATTCCATTCCATTCGATTCCATTCCATTCCATTCCATTCCATTCCATTCCATTCTACTCGGGTTGATTCCATTCTATTCCATTCCATTCCATTCGATTCCATTCGATTCCATTCGATTCCATTCGATTCCATTCCATTCCATTCCATTCAATTGAATTCCATTCCATTCCATTCCATTCCATTCCATTCCATTCCATTGAATTCCATTGAATTCCATTCCATTGAATTCCATTCCATTCCATTGAATTCCATTCCATTCCATTCCATTCCATTCCATTCCGTTCCATTCCATTCCGTTCCATTCCATTCCATTCCTTTCCATTCCATTCCGTTCCGTTCCATTCCTTTCCATTCCGTTCCATTCCATTGAATTCCGTTCCATTGCATTGAATTCCGTTCCATTCCATTCCATTCCTTTCCGTTCCGTTCCATTCCGTTCCGTTCCGTTCCGTTCCGTTCTACTCGGGTTGATTCCATTCTATTCCATTCCATTCCATTCGATTCCATTCTATTCCATTCGATTCCATTCGATTCAATTCGATTCCATTCCATTCCATTCCATTCCATTCCATTCCATTCCATTCCATTCCATTGAATTCCATTCCATTCCATTCCATTCCATTCCATTCCGTTCTACTCGGGTTGATTCCATTCTATTCCATTCCGTTCCGTTCCGTTCCGTTCCGTTCCTTTCCGTTCCATTCCATTCCACTCGGGTTGGTTCCATTCTATTCCATTCCATTGCATTCGATTCCATTCGATTCCATTCGATTCCATTCGATTCCATTCGATTCCATTCGATTCCATTCGATTCCATTCCATTCCATTGAATTCCGTTCCATTCCATTCCATTCCATTGAATTCCGTTCCATTCCATTCAATTCCATTCCATTCCATTCCATTCCATTTGAATTCCATTCCATTCCATTCCATTCCATTCCATTCCGTTCCATTCCATTCCATTCCTTTCCATTCCATTCCGTTCCGTTCCATTCCTTTCCATTCCGTTCCATTCCATTGAACTCCGTTCCATTGCATTGAATTCCGTTCCATTCCATTCCATTCCTTTCCGTTCCGTTCCATTCCGTTCCGTTCCGTTCCGTTCTACTCGGGTTGATTCCATTCTATTCCATTCCATTCCATTCGATTCCATTCTATTCCATTCGATTCCATTCGATTCAATTCGATTCCATTCCATTCCATTCCATTCCATTCCATTCCATTCCATTCCATTGAATTCCATTCCATTCCATTCCATTCCATTCCATTCCATTCCATTCCATTCCATTGAATTCCATTCCATTCCATTCCATTCCATTGAATTCTGTTCCATTCAATTCCATTCCATTCCATTCCGTTCTACTCGGGTTGATTCCATTCTATTCCATTCCGTTCCGTTCCGTTCCGTTCCGTTCCTTTCCGTTACATTCCATTCCACTCGGGTTGGTTCCATTCTATTCCATTCCATTGCATTCGATTCCATTCGATTCCATTCGATTCCATTCGATTCCATTCGATTCCATTCGATTCCATTCGATTCCATTCCATTCCATTGAATTCCGTTCCATTCCATTCCATTCCATTGAATTCCGTTCCATTCCATTCAATTCCATTCCATTCCATTCCATTCCATTTGAATTCCATTCCATTCCATTCCGTTCCATTCCATTCCATTCCATTCCATTCCATTCCATTCCATTCTACTCGGGTTGATTCCATTCTATTCCATTCCATTCCATTCGATGCCATTCGATTCCATTCGATTCCATTCGATTCCATTCCATTCCATTCCATTCCATTCCATTGAATTCCATTCCATTGAATTCCATTCCATTCCATTGAATTCCATTCCATTCCATTCCATTCCATTGAAGTTCGTTCCATTCCATTCCATTCCACTCCATTCCATTCCATTGAATTCCATACCATTGAATTCCATTCCATTCCATTCCATTCCATTGAATTCCATTCCAGTCCGTTCCGTTCCGTTCCGTTCCGTTCCGTTCCGTTCCATTCCATTCCATTCCATTCCATGGAATTCCATTCCATTCCATTCCATTCCATGGAATTCCATTCCATTCCATTCCATTCCATTCCATTCCATGGAATTCCATTCCATTCCATTCCATTCCATTCCATTCCATGGAATTCCATTCCATTCCATTCCATTCCACTCCATTCCGTTCCATTCCATTCCATTCCATTCCATGGAATTCCATTCCATTCCATTCCATTCCATTCCATGGAATTCCATTCCATACCATTCCATTCCATTCCATTCCGTTCCATTCCATTCCGTTCCATTCCATTCCATTCCATTCCATTCCGTTCCGTTCCATTCCATTCCATTCCGTTCCATTCCATTGAATTCCGTTCCATTGCATTGAATTCCGTTCCATTCCATTCCATTCCTTTCAGTTCCGTTCCGTTCCGTTCCGTTCCGTTCCGTTCTACTCGGGTTGATTCCATTCTATTCCATTCCATTCCATTCGATTCCATTCTATTCCATTCGATTCCATTCGATTCAATTCGATTCCATTCCATTCCATTCCATTCCATTCCATTCCATTGAATTCCATTCCATTCCATTCCATTCCATTCCATTCCATTCCATTCCATTTAATTCCATTCCATTCCATTGAATTCCATTCCATTCCATTCCATTCCATTCCATTCTACTCGGGTTGATTCCATTCTATTCCATTCCATTCCATTCGATTCCATTCGATGCCATTCGATTCCATTCGATTCCATTCGATTCCATTCCATTCCATTCCATTCCATTCCATTGAATTCCATTCCATTGAATTCAATTCCATTCCATTGAATTCCATTCCATTCCATTCCATTCCACTGAAGTCCGTTCCATTCCATTCCATTCCACTCCATTCCATTCCATTGAATTCCATACCATTGAATTCCATTCCATTCCATTCCATTCCATTTAATTCCTTTCCAGTCCGTTCCGTTCCGTTCCGTTCCGTTCCGTTCCGTTCCATTCCATTCCATTCCATTCCATGGAATTCCATTCCATTCCATTCCATTCCATGGAATTCCATTCCATTCCATTCCATTCCATTCCGTTCCATTCCATTCCGTTCCATTCCATTCCATTCCATTCCATTCCGTTCCGTTCCATTCCATTCCATTCCGTTCCATTCCATTGAATTCCGTTCCATTGCATTGAATTCCGTTCCATTCCATTCCATTCCTTTCAGTTCCGTTCCGTTCCGTTCCGTTCCGTTCCGTTCTACTCGGGTTGATTCCATTCTATTCCATTCCATTCCATTCCATTCCATTCTATTCCATTCGATTCCATTCGATTCAATTCGATTCCATTCCATTCCATTCCATTCCATTCCATTCCATTGAATTCCATTCCATTCCATTCCATTCCATTCCATTCCATTCCATTCCATTGAATTCCATTCCATTCCACTGAATTCCATTCCATTCCATTCCATTCGATTCCATTCCATTCCATTCCATTCCATTCCATTCCATTCCATTGAATTCCATTCCATGGAATTCCATTCCATTCCATTGAATTCCATTCCAATCCATTCCATTCCATTGAATTCCGTTCCATTCCATTCCATTCCGTTCCATTCCATTTGAATTCCATTCCATTCCATTCCATTCCATTCCATTCTACTCGGGTTGATTCCATTCTATTCCATTCCATTCCATTCGATTCCATTCGATTCCATTCCATTCCATTCCATTCCATTCCATTCCATTCCATTCCATTGAATTCCATTCAATTGAATTCCATTCCATTCCATTGAATTCCATTCCAATCCATTCCATTCCATTGAATTCCGTTCCATTCCATTCCATTCCGTTCCATTCCATTTGAATTCCATTCCATTCCATTCCATTCCATTCCATTCCATTCTACTCGGGTTGATTCCATTCTATTCCATTCCATTCCATTCGATTCCATTCGATTCCATTCGATTCCATTCCATTCCATTCAATTCCATTGAATTCCATTCCATTCCATTCCATTCCATCCCATTCCATTGAATTCCATTCCATTCCATTCCATTCCATGGAATTCAATTCCATTCCATTCCATTCCATGGAATTCCATTCCATTCCATTGAATTCCATTCCATTCCATTCCGTTCCATTCCATTATGTTCCATTCCATTCCATTCCATTCCATTCCATTCCATTCCGTTCCGTTCCATTCCGTTCTATTCCGTTCCATTCCATTGAATTCCGATCCATTGCATTGAATTCCTTTCCATTCCATTCCATTCCTTTCCGTTCCGTTCCGTTCCATTCTACTCGGGTTGATTCCATTCTATTCCATTCCATTCCATTCGATTCCATTCGATTCCATTCGATTCCATTCGATTCCATTCGATTCCATTCCATTCCATTCCATTCCATTCCATTCCATTGAATTCCTTTCCATTCCATTGAATTCCATTCCATTCCATTCCATTCGATTCCATTCGATTCCATTGAATTCCCTTCCATTCCATTCCTTTCCATTCCATTCCATTCCATTCCATTCCATTCCATTCCATTGAATTCCATTGAATTCCATTCCAATGAATTCCATTCCATTCCATTCCATTCCATTCCATTCCATTGAATTAATTTCCATTCCATTCCATTCCATTCCATTCCATTCTATTCCATCGAATTCCATTCCATTCCATTCCATTCCATTCCATTGAATTCCGTTCCATTCCATTGAATTCCATTCCATTTCGTTCCATTCCATTGAATTCTGTTCCGTTCCGTTCCATTCCGTTCCGTTCCATTCCGTTCCATTCCGTTCCTTTCCGTTCTACTCGGGTTGAATCCATTCTATTCCATTCCATTCCATTCGATTCCATTCGATTCCATTCGAATCCATTCGATTCCATTCGATTCCATTCGATTCCATTCCATTCCATTGAATTCCATTCCATTCCATTCCATTCCATTGAATTCCGTTCCATTCCATTCAATTCCATTCCATTCCATTCCTTTCCGTTCCATTCCGTTCCGTTCCGTTCCGTTCCGTTCTACTCGGGTTGTTTCCATTCTATTCCATTCCATTCCATTCGATTCCATTCTATTCCATTCGATTCCATTCGATTCAATTCGATTCAATTCCATTCCATTCCATTCCATTCCATTCCATTCCATTGAATTCCATTCCATTCCATTCCGTTCCATTCCATTCCGTTCCATTCCATTCCATTCCATTCCATTCCATTCCATGGAATTCCATTCCATTCCATTCCATTCCATTGAATTCTGTTCCATTCCATTCCATTCCATTCCATTCCGTTCTACTCGGGTTGATTCCATTCTATTCCATTCCGTTCCGTTCCGTTGCGTTCCGTTCCGTTCCATTCCACTCGGGTTGATTCCATTCTATTCCATTCCATTCCATTCGATTCCATTCGATTCCATTCGATTCCATTCGATTCCATTCGATTCCATTCCATTCCATTCCATTCCATTGAATTCCATTCCATTCCATTCCATTCCAATGAATTCCGTTCCATTCCATTCAATTCCATTCCATTCCATTCCATTCCATTCCATTTGAATTCCATTCCATTCCATTCCATTCCATTCCATTCCATTCCATTCCATTCTACTCGGGTTGATTCCATTCTATTCCATTCCATTCCATTCGATTCCATTCGATTCCATTCGATTCCATTCCATTCCATTCCATTCCATTCCATTCCATTGAATTCCATTCCATTCCATTGAATTCCATTCCATTCCATTCCATTCCATTGAATTCCGTTCCATTCCATTCCATTCCATTCCATTCCATTCCATTCCATTCCATTGAATTCCATTAGATTGAATTCCATTCCATTCCAATCCATTCCATTGAATTCCATTCCATTCCGTTCCGTTCCGTTCCGTTCCGTTCCGTTCCATTCCATTCCTTTCCATTCCATTGAATTCCGTTCCATTCCATTGAATTCCATTCCATTCCGTTCCATTCCATTGAATTCCGTTCCGTTCCGTTCCGTTCCGTTCCGTTCCGTTCCATTCCGTTCCATTCCGTTCCATTCCGTTCTACTCGGGTTGATTCCATTCTATTCCATTCCATTCCACTCGATTCCATTCCTTTCCATTCCATTCCATTCCATTCCATTCCGTTCTACTCGGGTTCATTCCATTCCATTCCGTTCCGTTCCATTCCTTTCTACTTGTGTTGATTTCATTCCATTCCATTCTATTCCATTGAATTCCATTCCATTCCATTCCATTCCATTCCATTCCATTCCATGGAATTCCATGGAATTCCATTCCATTCCATTCCATTCGATTCCATTCCATTCCATTGAATTCCATTCCATTCCATTCCATTCCATTCCATTCCATTGAATTCCATAGAATTCCATTCCATTGAATTCCATTCCATTCCATTGAATTCCACTCCATTCCATTCCATTCCATTCCGTTCCATTCCATTCCGTTCCATTCCATTCCATTCCATTCCATTCCTTTCCATTCCGTTCCGTTCCATTCCGTTCCATTCCGTTCCATTCCATTGAATTCCGTTCCATTGCATTGAATTCCGTTCCATTCCATTCCATTCCTTTCCGTTCCGTTCCGTTCCGATCCGTTCCGTTCCGTTCTACTCGGGTTGATTCCATTCTATTCCATTCCATTCCATTCTATTCCATTCTATTCCATTCGATTCCATTCGATTCAATTCGATTCCATTCCATTCCATTCCATTCCATTCCATTCCATTCCATTCCATTGAATTCCATTCCATTCCATTCCGTTCCATTCCATTCCGTTCCATTCCATTCGATTCCATTCCATTCCATTCCATTCCGTTCCATTACGTTCCGTTCCATTCCGTTCCATTCCATTGAATTCCGATCCATTGCATTGAATTCCGTTCCATTCCATTCCATTCCTTTCCGTTCCGTTCCGTTCCATTCCGTTCCACTCGGATTGATTCCATTCTATTCCATTCCATTCCATTCGATTCCATTCGATTCCATTCGATTCCATTCCATTCCATTCCATTCCATTCCATTCCATTCCATTGAATTCCATTCCATTCCATTCCATTCCATTCCATTGAATTCCATTCCATTCCATTCCATTCCATTGAATTCTGTTCCATTCAATTCCATTCCATTCCATTCCGTTCTACTCGGGTTGATTCCATTCTATTCCATTCCGTTCCGTTCCGTTCCGTTCCATTCCGTTCCATTCCACTCGTGTTGATTCCATTCTATTCCATTCCATTCCATTCGATTCCATTCGATTCCAATCGATTCCATTCGATTCCATTCGATTCCATTCGATTGCATTCCATTCCATTGAATTCCATTCCATTCCATTCCATTCCATTGAATTCCGTTCCATTCCATTCCATTCCATTCCATTCCATTCCATTCCATTCCATTGAATTCCATTCCATTCCGTTCCGTTCCGTTCCGTTCCGTTCCGTTCCGTTCCATTCCATTCCATTCCATTGAATTCCGTTCCATTCCATTGAATTCCATTCCATTCCGTTCCATTCCATTGAATTCCGTTCCGTTCCGTTCCGTTCCATTCCATTCCATTCCGTTCCATTCCGTTCTACTCGGGTTGATTCCATTCTATTCCATTCCATTCCATTCGATTCCATTCCATTCCGTTCTACTCGGGTTCATTCCATTCCATTCCGTTCCGTTCCGTTCCGTTCCGTTCCGTTCCGTTCCATTCCATTCCATTCCATTCCATTGAATTCCGTTCCATTCCATTGAATTCCATTCCATTCCATTCCATTCCATTCCATTCCATTAAATTCGATTCCATTCGATTCGATTCGATTCTATTCCATTCCATTCCATTCCATTCCATTCCATTCCATTTGATTCCATTCCATTCCATTCCATTCCATTTCACTCCATTCCGTTCCGTTCCGTTCCGTTCCGTTCCGTTCTGTTCCGTTCTACTCGGGTCCGTTCCGTTCCATTCCATTCCATTCCATTCCATTCCATTCCATTGCATTCCGTTCTACTCGGGTTGATTCCATTCCATTCCATTCCATTCCATTCCATTCCGTTCTACTCGGGTTGATTCCATTCCATTCAATTCCATTCCATTCCTTTCCATTCCATTCCATTCCATTCCATTCCATTCCATTCCATTCCATTCCATTCCATTCCATTCCATTCCATTCCATTCCATTCCATTCCATTCCACTCTATTCCACTGAATTCCATTCCATTCCATTCCATTCCATTCCATTCCATTCCATTCCATTCCATTCCATTCCATTCCATTACGTTCTACTCGGGTTGATTCCATTCCATTCCATTCCATTCCATTCCATTCCATTCCATTCCATTCCATTCCATTCCATTCCATTCGATTCCATTCGATTCGATTCGATTCCATTCCATTCCATTCCATTCCATTCCATTCCATTCGATTCCATTCCATTCCATTTCACTCCATTCCGTTCCGTTCCGTTCCGTTCCGTTCCGTTCCGTTCTGTTCCGTTCTACTCGGGTTCGTTCCATTCCATTCCATTCCATTCCATTCCATTCCGTTCTACTCGGGTTTATCATTCCATTCCATTCCGTTGCGTTCCGTTCCTTTCCGTTCCATTCCATTCCATTCCATTCCATTCCATTCCATTCGGTTCCATTCGATTCCATTCCATTCCATTTCACTCCGTTCCGTTCCGTTCCGTTCCATTCCGTTCAGTTCCGTTCTATTCGGGTTCGTTCCATTCCGTTCCATTCCATTCCATTCCGTTCTACTCGGGTTGATTCCATTCTATTCCAATCCATTCCATTCTACTCCATTCGATTCCATTCGATTCCATTCGATTCCATTCCATTCCATTGAATTCCATTCCATTCCATTCCATTCCATTGAATTCCGTTCCATTCCATTCAATTCCATTCCATTCCATTCCATTCCATTCCATTTGAATTCCATTCCATTCCATTCCATTCCATTCCATTCCATTCCATTCCATTCCATTCCATTCTACTCGGGTTGATTCCATTCTATTACATTCCATTCCATTCGATTCCATTCGATTCCATTCGATTCCATTCGATTCCATTCCATTCCATTCCATTCAATTGAATTCCATTCCATTCCATTCCATTCCATTCCATTCCATTCCATTCCATTGCATTCCATTGAATTCCATTCCATTCCATTCCATTCCATTCCATTCCATTCCATTGAATTCCGTTCCATTCCATTCCATTCCATTCCATTCCATTGAATTCCATTACATTGAATTCCATTCCATTCCATTCCATTCCATGGAATTCCATTCCATTCAGTTCCGTTCCATTCCGTTCCGTTCCGTACCGTTCCATTCCATTCCATTCCATTCCATTGAATTCCGTTCCATTCCATTGAATTCCATTCCATTCCGTTCCATTCCATTGAATTCCGTTCCGTTCCGTTCCGTTCCGTTCCATTCCGTTCCATTCCGTTCCATTCCGTTCTACTCGGGTTGATTCCATTCTATTCCATTCCATTCCACTCGATTCCATTCCATTCGATTCCATTCCATTCCATTCCATTCCGTTCTACTCAGGTTCATTCCATTCCATTCCTTTCCGTTCCGTTCCGTTCCATTCCACTCGGGTTGATTCCATTCTATTCCATTCCATTCCATTCCATTCCATTCCATTCCATTCCATTCCATTCGATTCCATTTGATTCCATTCGATTCCATTCCATTCCATAGAATTCCATTCCATTCCATTCCATTCCATTGAATTCCGTTCCATTCCATTCCATTTGAATTCCATTCCGTTCCATTCCATTCCATTCCATTCCATTCCATACCATTCCATTCCATTCCATTCCATTGAATTCCATTCCATTCCATTCCATTCCATTGAATTCCATTCCATTCCATTCCATTCGATTCCATTCCATTCCATGGAATCCCATTCCATTCCATTCCATTCCATTCCATTCCATTCCATTCCATTCCATTGAATTCCATTCCATTCCATTGAATTCCATTCCTTTCCATTCCATTCCATTGAATTCCGTTCAATTCCATTCCATTCCATTCCATTCCATTCCATTCCATTCGAATTCCATTCCATTCCATTCCATTCCATTCCATTCCATTCCATTCCATTCCATTCCATTCCATTCTACTCGGGTTGATTCCTTTCTATTCCATTCCATTCCATTCGATTCCATTCGATTCCTTTCGATTCCATTCCATTCCATTCCATTCCATTGAATTCCGTTCCATTGAATTCCATTCCTTTCCGTTCCGTTCCGTTCCGTTCTGTTCCATTCTACTCGGGTTGATTCCATTCTATTCCTTTACATTCCATTCGATTCCATTCGATTCCATTCCATTCCATTCCATTTGAATTCCATTGCATTCCATTCCATTCCATTCCATTCCATTCCATCGAATTCCATTCCATTCGATTCCATTCCATTCCATTCCATTCCATTCCATTCCATTCTACTCGGGTTGATTCCATTCTATTCCATTCCATTCCATTCGATTCCATTCGATTCCATTCGATTCCATTCGATTCCATTCCATTCCATTCCATTCAATTGAATTCCATTCCATTCCATTCCATTCCATTCCATTCCATTGAATTCCATTGAATTCCATTCCATTGAATTCCATTCCATTCCATTGAATTCCATTCCATTCCATTCCATTCCATTCCGTTCCATTCCATTCCGTTCCATTCCATTCCATTCCTTTCCATTCCATTCCGTTCCGTTCCATTCCTTTCCATTCCGTTCCATTCCATTGAATTCCGTTCCATTGCATTGAATTCCGTTCCATTCCATCCCATTCCTTTCCGTTCCGTTCCATTCCGTTCCGTTCCGTTCCGTTCCGTTCTACTCGGGTTGATTCCATTCTATTCCATTCCATTCCATTCGATTCCATTCTATTCCATTCGATTCCATTCGATTCAATTCGATTCCACTCCATTCCATTCCATTCCATTCCATTCCATTCCATTCCATTCCATTCCATTCCATTGAATTCCATTCCATTCCATTCCATTCCATTCCATTCCGTTCTACTCGGGTTGATTCCATTCTATTCCATTCCGTTCCGTTCCGTTCCGTTCCGTTCCTTTCCGTTCCATTCCATTCCACTCGGGTTGGTTCCATTCTATTCCATTCCATTGCATTCGATTCCATTCGATTCCATTCGATTCCATTCGATTCCATTCGATTCCATTCGATTCCATTCCATTCCATTGAATTCCGTTCCATTCCATTCCATTCCATTGAATTCCGTTCCATTCCATTCAATTCCATTCCATTCCATTTGAATTCCATTCCATTCCATTCCATTCCATTCCATTCCGTTCCATTCCATTCCATTCCTTTCCATTCCATTCCGTTCCGTTCCATTCCTTTCCATTCCGTTCCATTCCATTGAATTCCGTTCCATTGCATTGAATTCCGTCCCATTCCATTCCATTCCTTTCCGTTCCGTTCCATTCCGTTCCGTTCCGTCCCGTTCTACTCGGGTTGATTCCATTCTATTCCATTCCATTCCATTCGATTCCATTCTATTCCATTCGATTCCATTCGATTCCATTCGATTCCATTCCATTCCATTCCATTCCATTGAAGTCCGTTCCATTCCATTCCATTCCACTCCATTCCATTCCATTGAATTCCATACCATTGAATTCCATTCCATTCCATTCCATTCCATTTAATTCCATTCCAGTCCGTTCCGTTCCAATCCATTCCATTCCGTTCCGTTCCATTCCATTCCATTCCATTCCATGGAATTCCATTCCATTCCATTCCATTCCATGGAATTCCATTCCATTCCATTCCATTCCATGGAATTCCATTCCATTCCATTCCATTCCATTCCATTCCGTTCCATTCCATTCCGTTCCATTCCATTCCATTCCATTCCATTCCGTTCCGTTCCATTCCGTTCCATTCCGTTCCATTCCATTGAATTCCGTTCCATTGCATTGAATTCCGTTCCATTCCATTCCATTCCTTTCAGTTCCGTTCCGTTCCGTTCCGTTCCGTTCCGTTCTACTCGGGTTGATTCCATTCTATTCCATTCCATTCCATTCGATTCCATTCTATTCCATTCGATTCCATTCGATTCAATTCGATTCCATTCCATTCCATTCCATTCCATTCCATTCCATTGAATTCCATTCCATTCCATTCCATTCCATTGAATTCCATTCCATTCCATTGAATTCCATTCCATTCCATTCCATTCGATTCCATTCCATTCCATTCCATTCCATTCCATTCCATTCCATTGAATTCCATTCCATTGAATTCCATTCCATTCCATTGAATTCCATTCCAATCCATTCCATTCCATTGAATTCCGTTCCATTCCATTCCATTAGAATTCCATTCCATTCCATTCTATTCCATTCCATTCCATACCATTCCATTCCATTCCATTCCATTGAATTCCATTCCATTCCGTTGAATTCCATTCCATTCCATTCCATTCCATTGAATTCCATTCCATTCCATTCCATTCGATTCCATTCCATTCCATGGAATTCCATTCCATTCCATTCCATTCCATTCCATTCCATTCCATTCCATTCCATTCCATTGAATTCCATTGAATTCCATTCCATTCCATTGAATTCCATTCCTTTCCATTCCATTCCATTGAATTCCGTTCAATTCCATTCCATTCCATTCCATTCCATTCCATTCCATTCGAATTCCATTCCATTCCATTCCATTCCATTCCATTCCATTCCATTCCATTCCATTCCATTCCATTCTACTCGGGTTGATTCCTTTCTATTCCATTCCATTCCATTCGATTCCATTCGATTCCTTTCGATTCCATTCCATTCCATTCCATTCCATTGAATTCCGTTCCATTGAATTCCATTCCTTTCCGTTCCGTTCCGTTCCGTTCTGTTCCATTCTACTCGGGTTGATTCCATTCTATTCCTTTACATTCCATTCGATTCCATTCGATTCCATTCCATTCCATTCCATTTGAATTCCATTGCATTCCATTCCATTCCATTCCATTCCATTCCATCGAATTCCATTCCATTCGATTCCATTCCATTCCATTCCATTCCATTCCATTCCATTCTACTCGGGTTGATTCCATTCTATTCCATTCCATTCCATTCGATTCCATTCGATTCCATTCGATTCCATTCGATTCCATTCCATTCCATTCCATTCAATTGAATTCCATTCCATTCCATTCCATTCCATTCCATTGAATTCCATTGAATTCCATTCCATTGAATTCCATTCCATTCCATTGAATTCCATTCCATTCCATTCCATTCCATTCCGTTCCATTCCATTCCGTTCCATTCCATTCCATTCCTTTCCATTCCATTCCGTTCCGTTCCATTCCTTTCCATTCCGTTCCATTCCATTGAATTCCGTTCCATTGCATTGAATTCCGTTCCATTCCATTCCATTCCTTTCCGTTCCGTTCCATTCCGTTCCGTTCCGTTCCGTTCCGTTCTACTCGGGTTGATTCCATTCTATTCCATTCCATTCCATTCGATTCCATTCTATTCCATTCGATTCCATTCGATTCAATTCGATTCCATTCCATTCCATTCCATTCCATTCCATTCCATTCCATTCCATTCCATTCCATTGAATTCCATTCCATTCCATTCCATTCCATTCCATTCCGTTCTACTCGGGTTGATTCCATTCTATTCCATTCCGTTCCGTTCCGTTCCGTTCCGTTCCTTTCCGTTCCATTCCATTCCACTCGGGTTGGTTCCATTCTATTCCATTCCATTGCATTCGATTCCATTCGATTCCATTCGATTCCATTCGATTCCATTCGATTCCATTCGATTCCATTCGATTCCATTCCATTCCATTGAATTCCGTTCCATTCCATTCCATTCCATTGAATTCCGTTCCATTCCATTCAATTCCATTCCATTCCATTCCATTCCATTCTACTCGGGTTGATTCCATTCTATTACATTCCATTCCATTCGATTCCATTCGATTCCATTCGATTCCATTCGATTCCATTCCATTCCATTCCATTCAATTGAATTCCATTCCATTCCATTCCATTCCATGGAATTCCATTCCATTCAGTTCCGTTCCATTCCGTTCCATTCCGTACCGTTCCATTCCATTCCATTCCATTCCATTGAATTCCGTTCCATTCCATTGAATTCCATTCCATTCCGTTCCATTCCATTGAATTCCGTTCCGTTCCGTTCCGTTCCGTTCCATTCCGTTCCATTCCGTTCCATTCCGTTCTACTCGGGTTGATTCCATTCTATTCCATTCCATTCCACTCGATTCCATTCCATTCGATTCCATTCCATTCCATTCCATTCCGTTCTACTCGGGTTCATTCCATTCCATTCCTTTCCGTTCCGTTCCGTTCCGTTCTACTCGGGTTGATTCCGTTCTATTCCATTCCATTCCATTCGATTCCATTCTATTCCATTCGATTCCATTCTATTCAATTCGATTCCATTCCATTCCATTCCATTCCATTCCATTCCATTGAATTCCATTCCATTCCATTCCGTTCCATTCCATTCCGTTCCATTCCATTCCATTCCATTCCATTCCATTCCATTACGTTCCGTTCCATTCCGTTCCATTCCATTGAATTCCGATCCATTGCATTGAATTCCGTTCCATTCCATTCCATTCCTTTCCGTTCCGTTCCGTTCCGTTCCGTTCCGTTCTACCCGGGTTGATTCCATTCTATTCCATTCCATTCCATTCGATTCCAATCTATTCCATTCGATTCCATTCGATTCAATTCGATTCCATTCCATTCCATTCCATTCCATTCCATTGAATTCCATTCCATTCCATTCCGTTCCATTCCATTCCGTTCCATTCCATTCCATTCCATTCCATTCCATTCCATTCCATTACGTTCCGTTCCATTCCGTTCCATTCCGTTCCATTCCATTGAATTCCGATCCATTGCATTGAATTCCGTTCCATTCCATTCCATTCCTTTCCGTTCCGTTCCGTTCCATTCCATTCCGTTCTACTCGGATTGATTCCATTCTATTCCATTCCATTCCATTCGATTCCATTCGATTCCATTCCATTCCATTCCATTCCATTCCATTCCATTCCATTCCATTCCATTGAACTCCATTCCATTCCATTCCATTCCATTCCATTCCATTCCATTGAATTCCATTCCATTCCATTCCATTCCATTGAATTCTGTTCCATTCAATTCCATTCCATTCCATTCCGTTCTACTCGGGTTGATTCCATTCTATTCCATTCCGTTCCGTTCCGTTCCGTTCCGTTCCGTTCCGTTCCGTTCCATTCCACTCGGGTTGATTCCATTCTATTCCATTCCATTCCATTCCATTCCATTCCATTCCATTCCATTCGATTCCATTTGATTCCATTCGATTCCATTCCATTCCATAGAATTCCATTCCATTCCATTCCATTCCATTGAATTCCGTTCCATTCCATTCAATTCCATTCCATTTAATTCCATTCCATTCCATTCCATTCCATTCCATTGAATTAATTTCCATTCCATTCCATTCCATTCGATTCCATTCCATTCCATGGAATTCCATTCCATTCCATTCCATTCCATTCCATTCCATTCCATTGAATTCCATTGAATTCCATTCCATTCCATTGAATTCCATTCCTTTCCATTCCATTCCATTGAATTCCGTTCAATTCCATTCCATTCCATTCCATTCCATTCCATTCCATTGAATTCCATTCCATTCCATTCCATTCCATTCCATTCCATTCCATTCCATTCCATTCTACTCGGGTTGATTCCTTTCTATTCCATTCCATTCCATTCGATTCCATTCGATTCCTTTCGATTCCATTCCATTCCATTCCATTCCATTGAATTCCGTTCCATTGAATTCCATTCCTTTCCGTTCCGTTCCGTTCCGTTCTGTTCCATTCTACTCGGGTTGATTCCATTCTATTCCTTTACATTCCATTCGATTCCATTCGATTCCATTCCATTCCATTCCATTTGAATTCCATTGCATTCCATTCCATTCCATTCCATTCCATTCCATCGAATTCCATTCCATTCGATTCCATTCCATTCCATTCCATTCCATTCCATTCCATTCTACTCGGGTTGATTCCATTCTATTCCATTCCATTCCATTCGATTCCATTCGATTCCATTCGATTCCATTCGATTCCATTCCATTCCATTCCATTCAATTGAATTCCATTCCATTCCATTCCATTCCATTCCATTCCATTCCATTGAATTCCATGGAATTCCATTCCATTGAATTCCATTCCATTCCATTGAATTCCATTCCATTCCATTCCATTCCATTCCGTTCCATTCCATTCCGATTCATTCCATTCCATTCCTTTCCATTCCATTCCGTTCCGTTCCATTCCTTTCCATTCCGTTCCATTCCATTGAATTCCGTTCCATTGCATTGAATTCCGTTCCATTCCATTCCATTCCTTTCCGTTCCGTTCCATTCCGTTCCGTTCCGTTCCGTTCCGTTCTACTCGGGTTGATTCCATTCTATTCCATTCCATTCCATTCGATTCCATTCTATTCCATTCGATTCCATTCGATTCAATTCGATTACATTCCATTCCATTCCATTCCATTCCATTCCATTCCATTCCATTCCATTCCATTCCATTCCATTGAATTCCATTCCATTCCATTCCATTCCATTCCATTCCATTCCGTTCTACTCGGGTTGATTCCATTCTATTCCATTCCGTTCCGTTCCGTTCCGTTCCGTTCCTTTCCGTTCCATTCCATTCCACTCGGGTTGGTTCCATTCTATTCCATTCCATTGCATTCGATTCCATTCGATTCCATTCGATTCCATTCGATTCCATTCGATTCCATTCGATTCCATTCGATTCCATTCCATTCCATTGAATTCCGTTCCATTCCATTCCATTCCATTGAATTCCGTTCCATTCCATTCAATTCCATTCCATTCCATTCCATTCCATTTGAATTCCATTCCATTCCATTCCATTCCATTCCATTCCATTCCATTCCATTCCATTGAATTCCATTCCATTCCATTGAATTCCATTCCTTTCCATTCCATTCCATTGAATTCCGTTCAATTCCATTCCATTCCATTCCATTCCATTCCATTCCATTCGAATTCCATTCCATTCCATTCCATTCCATTCCATTCCATTCCATTCCATTCCATTCTACTCGGGTTGATTCCTTTCTATTCCATTCCATTCCATTCGATTCCATTCGATTCCTTTCGATTCCATTCCATTCCATTCCATTCCATTGAATTCCGTTCCATTGAATTCCATTCCTTTCCGTTCCGTTCCGTTCCGTTCTGTTCCATTCTACTCGGGTTGATTCCATTCTATTCCTTTACATTCCATTCGATTCCATTCGATTCCATTCCATTCCATTCCATTTGAATTCCATTGCATTCCATTCCATTCCATTCCATTCCATTCCATCGAATTCCATTCCATTCGATTCCATTCCATTCCATTCCATTCCATTCCATTCCATTCCATTCTACTCGGGTTGATTCCATTCTATTCCATTCCATTCCATTCGATTCCATTCGATTCCATTCGATTCCATTCGATTCCATTCCATTCCATTCCATTCAATTGAATTCCATTCCATTCCATTCCATTCCATTCCATTCCATTGAATTCCATTGAATTCCATTCCATTGAATTCCATTCCATTCCATTGAATTCCATTCCATTCCATTCCATTCCATTCCGTTCCATTCCATTCCGTTCCATTCCATTCCATTCCTTTCCATTCCATTCCGTTCCGTTCCATTCCTTTCCATTCCGTTCCATTCCATTGAATTCCGTTCCATTGCATTGAATTCCGTTCCATTCCATCCCATTCCTTTCCGTTCCGTTCCATTCCGTTCCGTTCCGTTCCGTTCCGTTCTACTCGGGTTGATTCCATTCTATTCCATTCCATTCCATTCGATTCCATTCTATTCCATTCGATTCCATTCGATTCAATTCGATTCCACTCCATTCCATTCCATTCCATTCCATTCCATTCCATTCCATTCCATTCCATTCCATTCCATTGAATTCCATTCCATTCCATTCCATTCCATTCCATTCCGTTCTACTCGGGTTGATTCCATTATATTCCATTCCGTTCCGTTCCGTTCCGTTCCGTTCCTTTCCGTTCCATTCCATTCCACTCGGGTTGGTTCCATTCTATTCCATTCCATTGCATTCGATTCCATTCGATTCCATTCGATTCCATTCGATTCCATTCGATTCCATTCGATTCCATTCCATTCCATTGAATTCCGTTCCATTCCATTCCATTCCATTGAATTCCGTTCCATTCCATTCAATTCCATTCCATTCCATTTGAATTCCATTCCATTCCATTCCATTCCATTCCATTCCATTCCGTTCCATTCCATTCCATTCCTTTCCATTCCATTCCGTTCCGTTCCATTCCTTTCCATTCCGTTCCATTCCATTGAATTCCGTTCCATTGCATTGAATTCCGTTCCATTCCATTCCATTCCTTTCCGTTCCGTTCCATTCCGTTCCGTTCCGTCCCGTTCTACTCGGGTTGATTCCATTCTATTCCATTCCATTCCATTCGATTCCATTCTATTCCATTCGATTCCATTCGATTCCATTCGATTCCATTCCATTCCATTCCATTCCATTGAAGTCCGTTCCATTCCATTCCATTCCACTCCATTCCATTCCATTGAATTCCATACCATTGAATTCCATTCCATTCCATTCCATTCCATTTAATTCCATTCCAGTCCGTTCCGTTCCGTTCCGTTCCATTCCGTTCCGTTCCATTCCATTCCATTCCATTCCATGGAATTCCATTCCATTCCATTCCATTCCATGGAATTCCATTCCATTCCATTCCATTCCATTCCATTCCGTTCCATTCCATTCCGTTCCATTCCATTCCATTCCATTCCATTCCGTTCCGTTCCATTCCGTTCCATTCCGTTCCATTCCATTGAATTCCGTTCCATTGCATTGAATTCCGTTCCATTCCATTCCATTCCTTTCAGTTCCGTTCCGTTCCGTTCCGTTCCGTACCGTTCTACTCGGGTTGATTCCATTCTATTCCATTCCATTCCATTCGATTCCATTCTATTCCATTCGATTCCATTCGATTCAATTCGATTCCATTCCATTCCATTCCATTCCATTCCATTCCATTGAATTCCATTCCATTCCATTCCATTCCATTGAATTCCATTCCATTCCATTGAATTCCATTCCATTCCATTCCATTCGATTCCATTCCATTCCATTCCATTCCATTCCATTCCATTCCATTCCATTGAATTCCATTCCATTGAATTCCATTCCATTCCATTGAATTCCATTCCAATCCATTCCATTCCATTGAATTCCGTTCCATTCCATTCCATTTGAATTCCATTCCATTCCATTCCATTCCATTCCATTCCATTCCATTCCATACCATTCCATTCCATTCTATTCCATTGAATTCCATTCCATTCCGTTGAATTCCATTCCATTCCATTCCATTCCACTGAATTCCATTCCATTCCATTCCATTCGATTCCATTCCATTCCATGGAATTCCATTCCATTCCATTCCATTCCATTCCATTCCATTCCATTCCATTCCATTCCATTCCATTGAATTCCATTGAATTCCATTCCATTCCATTGAATTCCATTCCTTTCCATTCCATTCCATTGAATTCCGTTCAATTCCATTCCATTCCATTCCATTCCATTCCATTCCATTCGAATTCCATTCCATTCCATTCCATTCCATTCCATTCCATTCCATTCCATTCCATTCCATTCCATTCTACTCGGGTTGATTCCTTTCTATTCCATTCCATTCCATTCGATTCCATTCGATTCCTTTCGATTCCATTCCATTCCATTCCATTCCATTGAATTCCGTTCCATTGAATTCCATTCCTTTCCGTTCCGTTCCGTTCCGTTCTGTTCCATTCTACTCGGGTTGATTCCATTCTATTCCTTTACATTCCATTCGATTCCATTCGATTCCATTCCATTCCATTCCATTTGAATTCCATTGCATTCCATTCCATTCCATTCCATTCCATTCCATCGAATTCCATTCCATTCGATTCCATTCCATTCCATTCCATTCCATTCCATTCCATTCTACTCGGGTTGATTCCATTCTATTCCATTCCATTCCATTCGATTCCATTCGATTCCATTCGATTCCATTCGATTCCATTCCATTCCATTCCATTCAATTGAATTCCATTCCATTCCATTCCATTCCATTCCATTCCATTGAATTCCATTGAATTCCATTCCATTGAATTCCATTCCATTCCATTGAATTCCATTCCATTCCATTCCATTCCATTCCGTTCCATTCCATTCCGTTCCATTCCATTCCATTCCTTTCCATTCCATTCCGTTCCGTTCCATTCCTTTCCATTCCGTTCCATTCCATTGAATTCCGTTCCATTGCATTGAATTCCGTTCCATTCCATTCCATTCCTTTCCGTTCCGTTCCATTCCGTTCCGTTCCGTTCCGTTCCGTTCTACTCGGGTTGATTCCATTCTATTCCATTCCATTCCATTCGATTCCATTCTATTCCATTCGATTCCATTCGATTCAATTCGATTCCATTCCATTCCATTCCATTCCATTCCATTCCATTCCATTCCATTCCATTGAATTCCATTCCATTCCATTCCATTCCATTCCATTCCGTTCTACTCGGGTTGATTCCATTCTATTCCATTCCGTTCCGTTCCGTTCCGTTCCGTTCCTTTCCGTTCCATTCCATTCCACTCGGGTTGGTTCCATTCTATTCCATTCCATTGCATTCGATTCCATTCGATTCCATTCGATTCCATTCGATTCCATTCGATTCCATTCGATTCCATTCGATTCCATTCCATTCCATTGAATTCCGTTCCATTCCATTCCATTCCATTGAATTCCGTTCCATTCCATTCAATTCCATTCCATTCCATTCCATTCCATTCTACTCGGGTTGATTCCATTCTATTACATTCCATTCCATTCGATTCCATTCGATTCCATTCGATTCCATTCGATTCCATTCCATTCCATTCCATTCTATTGAATTCCATTCCATTCCATTCCATTCCATGGAATTCCATTCCATTCAGTTCCGTTCCATTCCGTTCCATTCCGTACCGTTCCATTCCATTCCATTCCATTCCATTGAATTCCTTTCCATTCCATTGAATTCCATTCCATTCCGTTCCATTCCATTGAATTCCGTTCCGTTCCGTTCCGTTCCGTTCCATTCCGTTCCATTCCGTTCCATTCCGTTCTACTCGGGTTGATTCCATTCTATTCCATTCCATTCCACTCGATTCCATTCCATTCGATTCCATTCCATTCCATTCCATTCCGTTCTACTCGGGTTCATTCCATTCCATTCCTTTCCGTTCCGTTCCGTTCCGTTCTACTCGGGTTGATTCCGTTCTATTCCATTCCATTCCATTCGATTCCATTCTATTCCATTCGATTCCATTCTATTCAATTCGATTCCATTCCATTCCATTCCATTCCATTCCATTCCATTGAATTCCATTCCATTCCATTCCGTTCCATTCCATTCCGTTCCGTTCCATTCCATTCCTTTCCATTCCATTCCATTCCATTCCATTCCATTCCATTACGTTCCGTTCCATTCCGTTCCATTCCATTGAATTCCGATCCATTGCATTGAATTCCGTTCCATTCCATTCCATTCCTTTCCGTTCCGTTCCGTTCCGTTCCGTTCCGTTCTACTCGGGTTGATTCCATTCTATTCCATTCCATTCCATTCGATTCCAATCTATTCCATTCGATTCCATTCGATTCAATTCGATTCCATTCCATTCCATTCCATTCCATTCCATTGAATTCCATTCCATTCCATTCCGTTCCATTCCATTCCGTTCCATTCCATTCCATTCCATTCCATTCCATTCCATTCCATTCCATTACGTTCCGTTCCATTCCGTTCCATTCCGTTCCATTCCATTGAATTCCGATCCATTGCATTGAATTCCGTTCCATTCCATTCCATTCCTTTCCGTTCCGTTCCGTTCCATTCCATTCCGTTCTACTCGGATTGATTCCATTCTATTCCATTCCATTCCATTCGATTCCATTCGATTCCATTCCATTCCATTCCATTCCATTCCATTCCATTCCATTCCATTCCATTGAACTCCATTCCATTCCATTCCATTCCATTCCATTCCATTCCATTGAATTCCATTCCATTCCATTCCATTCCATTGAATTCTGTTCCATTCAATTCCATTCCATTCCATTCCGTTCTACTCGGGTTGATTCCATTCTATTCCATTCCGTTCCGTTCCGTTCCGTTCCGTTCCGTTCCGTTCCGTTCCATTCCACTCGGGTTGATTCCATTCTATTCCATTCCATTCCATTCCATTCCATTCCATTCCATTCCATTCGATTCCATTTGATTCCATTCGATTCCATTCCATTCCATAGAATTCCATTCCATTCCATTCCATTCCATTGAATTCCGTTCCATTCCATTCAATTCCATTCCATTTAATTCCATTCCATTCCATTCCATTCCATTCCATTGAATTAATTTCCATTCCATTCCATTCCATTCGATTCCATTCCATTCCATGGAATTCCATTCCATTCCATTCCATTCCATTCCATTCCATTCCATTCCATTCCATTGAATTCCATTGAATTCCATTCCATTCCATTGAATTCCATTCCTTTCCATTCCATTCCATTGAATTCCGTTCAATTCCATTCCATTCCATTCCATTCCATTCCATTCCATTGAATTCCATTCCATTCCATTCCATTCCATTCCATTCCATTCCATTCCATTCCATTCCATTCTACTCGGGTTGATTCCTTTCTATTCCATTCCATTCCATTCGATTCCATTCGATTCCTTTCGATTCCATTCCATTCCATTCCATTCCATTGAATTCCGTTCCATTGAATTCCATTCCTTTCCGTTCCGTTCCGTTCCGTTCTGTTCCATTCTACTCGGGTTGATTCCATTCTATTCCTTTACATTCCATTCGATTCCATTCGATTCCATTCCATTCCATTCCATTTGAATTCCATTGCATTCCATTCCATTCCATTCCATTCCATTCCATCGAATTCCATTCCATTCGATTCCATTCCATTCCATTCCATTCCATTCCATTCTACTCGGGTTGATTCCATTCTATTCCATTCCATTCCATTCGATTCCATTCGATTCCATTCGATTCCATTCGATTCCATTCCATTCCATTCCATTCAATTGAATTCCATTCCATTCCATTCCATTCCATTCCATTCCATTCCATTGAATTCCATGGAATTCCATTCCATTGAATTCCATTCCATTCCATAGAATTCCATTCCATTCCATTCCATTCCATTCCGTTCCATTCCATTCCGATTCATTCCATTCCATTCCTTTCCATTCCATTCCGTTCCGTTCCATTCCTTTCCATTCCGTTCCATTCCATTGAATTCCGTTCCATTGCATTGAATTCCGTTCCATTCCATTCCATTCCTTTCCGTTCCGTTCCATTCCGTTCCGTTCCGTTCCGTTCCGTTCTACTCGGGTTGATTCCATTCTATTCCATTCCATTCCATTCGATTCCATTCTATTCCATTCGATTCCATTCGATTCAATTCGATTACATTCCATTCCATTCCATTCCATTCCATTCCATTCCATTCCATTCCATTCCATTCCATTCCATTGAATTCCATTCCATTCCATTCCATTCCATTCCATTCCATTCCGTTCTACTCGGGTTGATTCCATTCTATTCCATTCCGTTCCGTTCCGTTCCGTTCCGTTCCTTTCCGTTCCATTCCATTCCACTCGGGTTGGTTCCATTCTATTCCATTCCATTGCATTCGATTCCATTCGATTCCATTCGATTCCATTCGATTCCATTCGATTCCATTCGATTCCATTCGATTCCATTCCATTCCATTGAATTCCGTTCCATTCCATTCCATTCCATTGAATTCCGTTCCATTCCATTCAATTCCATTCCATTCCATTCCATTCCATTTGAATTCCATTCCATTCCATTCCATTCCATTCCATTCCGTTCCATTCCATTCCATTCCTTTCCATTCCATTCCGTTCCGTTCCATTCCTTTCCATTCCGTTCCATTCCATTGAATTCCGTTCCATTGCATTGAATTCCGTTCCATTCCATTCCATTCCTTTCCGTTCCGTTCCATTCCGTTCCGTTCCGTCCCGTTCTACTCGGGTTGATTCCATTCTATTCCATTCCATTCCATTCGATTCCATTCTATTCCATTCGATTCCATTCGATTCAATTCGATTCCATTCGATTCCATTCCATTCCATTCCATTCCATTCCATTCCATTCCATTGAATTCCATTCCATTCCATTCCATTCCATTCCATTCCATTCCATTCCATTCCATTCCATTGAATTCCATTCCATTCCATTCCATTCCATTGAATTCTGTTCCATTCAATTCCATTCCATTCCATTCCGTTCTACTCGGGTTGATTCCATTCTATTCCATTCCGTTCCGTTCCGTTCCGTTCCGTTCCTTTCCGTTCCATTCCATTCCACTCGGGTTGGTTCCATTCTATTCCATTCCATTGCATTCGATTCCATTCGATTCCATTCGATTCCATTCGATTCCATTCGATTACATTCGATTCCATTCGATTCCATTCCATTCCATTGAATTCCGTTCCATTCCATTCCATTCCATTGAATACCGTTCCATTCCATTCAATTCCATTCCATTCCATTCCATTCCATTTGAATTCCATTCCATTCCATTCCGTTCCATTCCATTCCATTCCATTCCATTCCATTCCATTCCATTCCATTCTACTCGGGTTGATTCCATTCTATTCCATTCCATTGCATTCGATTCCATTCGATTCCATTCGATTCCATTCGATTCCATTCCATTCCATTCCATTCCATTGAAGTCCGTTCCATTCCATTCCATTCCACTCCATTCCATTCCATTGAATTCCATACCATTGAATTCCATTCCATTCCATTCCATTCCATTGAATTCCATTCCAGTCCGTTCCGTTCCGTTCCGTTCCGTTCCGTTCCGTTCCATTCCATTCCATTCCATTCCATGGAATTCCATTCCATTCCATTCCATTCCATGGAATTCCATTCCATTCCATTCCATTCCATTCCGTTCCATTCCATTCCGTTCCATTCCATTCCATTCCGTTCCGTTCCATTCCGTTCCATTCCGTTCCATTCCATTGAATTCCGTTCCATTGCATTGAATTCCGTTCCATTCCATTCCATTCCTTTCAGTTCCGTTCCGTTCCGTTCCGTTCCGTTCCGTTCTACTCGGGTTGATTCCATTCTATTCCATTCCATTCCATTCGATTCCATTCTATTCCATTCGATTCCATTCGATTCAATTCGATTCCATTCCATTCCATTCCATTCCATTCCATTGAATTCCATTCCATTCCATTCCATTCCATTGAATTCCATTCCATTCCATTGAATTCCATTCCATTCCATTCCATTCGATTCCATTCCATTCCATTCCATTCCTTTCCATTCCATTCCATTCCATTGAATTCCATTCCATTGAATTCCATTCCATTCCATTGAATTCCATTCCAATCCATTCCATTCCATTGAATTCCGTTCCATTCCATTCCATTCCGTTCCATTCCATTTGAATTCCATTCCATTCCATTCCATTCCATTCCATTCTACTCGGGTTGATTCCATTCTATTCCATTCCATTCCATTCGATTCCATTCGATTCCATTCGATTCCATTCCATTCCATTCAATTCCATTGAATTCCATCCCATTCCATTCCATTCCATCCCATTCCATTGAATTCCATTCCATTCCATTCCATTCCATGGAATTCCATTCCATTCCATTGAATTCCATTCCATTCCATTCCGTTCCATTCCATTATGTTCCATTCCATTCCATTCCATTCCATTCAATTCCATTCCGTTCCGTTCCATTCCGTTCTATTCCGTTCCATTCCATTGAATTCCGATCCATTGCATTGAATTCCTTTCCATTCCATTCCATTCCTTTCAGTTCCACTCCGTTCCGTTCTACTCGGGTTGATTCCATTCTATTCCATTCCATTCCATTCGATTCCATTCGATTCCATTCGATTCCATTCGATTCCATTCGATTCCATTCCATTCCATTCCATTCCATTCCATTCCCTTCCATTCCATTGAATTCCTTTCCATTCCATTGAATTCCATTCCATTCCATTCCATTCGATTCCATTCGATTCCATTGAATTCCATTCCATTCCATTCCTTTCCATTCCATTCCATTCCATTCCATTCCATTCCATTCCATTGAATTCCATTGAATTCCATTCCAATGAATTCCATTCCATTCCATTCCATTCCATTCCATTCCATTCCATTCCATTGAATTAATTTCCATTCCATTCCATTCCATTCCATTCTATTCCATCGAATTCCATTCCATTCCATTCCATTCCATTCCATTCCATTCCATTCCATTGAATTCCGTTCCATTCCATTGAATTCCATTCCATTTCGTTCCATTCCATTGAATTCTGTTCCGTTCCGTTCCATTCCGTTCCGTTCCATTCCGTTCCATTCCGTTCCTTTCCGTTCTACTCGGGTTGAATCCATTCTATTCCATTCCATTCCATTCGATTCCATTCGATTCCATTCGAATCCATTCGATTCCATTCGATTCCATTCGATTCCTTTCCATTCCATTGAATTCCATTCCATTCCATTCCATTCCATTGAATTCCTTTCCATTCGATTCAATTCCATTCCATTCCATTCCTTTCCGTTCCGTTCCGTTCCGTTCCGTTCCGTTCCGTTCTACTCGGGTTGTTTCCATTCTATTCCATTCCATTCCATTCGATTCCATTCTATTCCATTCGATTCCATTCGATTCAATTCGATTCAATTCCATTCCATTCCATTCCATTCCATTCCATTGAATTCCATTTCATTCCATTCCGTTCCATTCCATTCCGTTCCATTCCATTCCATTCCATTCCATTCCATTCCATTACATTCCCTTCCATTCCGTTCCATTCCGTTCCATTCCATTGAATTCCGATCCATTGCATTGAATTCCGTTCCATTCCATTCCATTCCTTTCCGTTCCGTTCCGTTCCGTTCCGTTCCGTTCTACTCGGATTGATTCCATTCTATTCCATTCCATTCCATTCGATTCCATTCGATTCCATTCGATTCCATTCGACTCCATTCCATTCCATTCCATTCCATTCCATTCCATTCCATTCCATTCCATTGAACTCCATTCCATTCCATTCCATTCCGTTCCATTCCATTCCATTCCATTGAATTCCATTCCATTCCATTCCATTCCATTGAATTCTGTTCCATTCCATTCCATTCCATTCCATTCCGTTCTACTCGGGTTGATTCCATTCTATTCCATTCCGTTCCGTTCCGTTCCGTTCCGTTCCATTCCACTCGGGTTGATTCCATTCTATTCCATTCCATTCCATTCCATTCCATTCCATTCCATTCCATTCCATTCCATTCCATTCGATTCCATTCGATTCCATTCCATTCCATTGAATTCCATTCCATTCCATTCCATTCCATTGAATTCCGTTCCATTCCATTCAATTACATTCCTTTCCATTCCATTCCATTCCATTTGAATTCCATTCCATTCCATTCCATTCCATTCCATTCCATTCCATTCCATTCCATTCCATTCTACTCGGGTTGATTCCATTCTATTACATTCCATTCCATTCGATTCCATTCGATTCCATTCGATTCCATTCGATTCCATTCCATTCCATTCCATTCAATTGAATTCCATTCCATTCCATTCCATTCCATTCCATTCCATTGAATTCCATTCCATTCCATTCCATTCCATTCCATTCCATTGAATTCCATTCCATTCCATTCCATTCCATTCCATTCCATTCCATTCCATTGAATTCCGTTCCATTCCATTCCATTCCATTCCATTCCATTCCATTGAATTCCATTACATTGAATTCCATTCCATTCCATTCCATTCCATGGAATTCCATTCCATTCCGTTCCGTTCCATTCCGTTCCGTTCCGTACCGTTCCATTCCATTCCATTCCATTCCATTGAATTCCGTTCCATTCCATTGAATTCCATTCCATTCCGTTCCATTCCATTGAATTCCGTTCCGTTCCGTTCCGTTCCGTTCCGTTCCGTTCCGTTCCATTCCGTTCCATTCCGTTCTACTCGGGTTGATTCCATTCTATTCCATTCTATTCCACTCGATTCCATTCCATTCGATTCCATTCCATTCCATTCCATTCCGTTCTACTCGGGTTCATTCCATTCCATTCCTTTCCGTTCCGTTCCGTTCCGTTCTACTCGGGTTGATTCCATTCTATTCCATTCCATTCCATTCGATTCCATTCTATTCCATTCGATTCCATTCTATTCAATTCGATTCCATTCCATTCCATTCCATTCCATTCCATTCCATTGAATTCCATTCCATTCCATTCCGTTCCATTCCATTCCGTTCCATTCCATTCCATTCCATTCCATTCCATTCCATTCCATTCCGTTCTACTCGGGTTGATTCCATTCTATTCCATTCCGTTCCGTTCCGTTCCGTTCCGTTCCATTCCACTCGGGTTGATTCCATTCTATTCCATTCCATTCCATTCCATTCCATTCGATTCCATTCGATTCCATTCGATTCCATTCGATTCCATTCGATTCCATTCCATTCCATTGAATTCCATTCCATTCCATTCCATTCCATTGAATTCCGTTCCATTCCATTCAATTCCATTCCATTCCATTCCATTCCATTCCATTTGAATTCCATTCCATTCCATTCCATTCCATTCCATTCCATTCCATTCCATTCCATTCCATTCCATTCCATTCCATTCCATTCTACTCGGGTTGATTCCATTCTATTCCATTCGATTCCATTCGATTCCATTCGATTCCATTCGATTCCATTCCATTCCATTCCATTCAATTGAATTCCATTCCATTCCATTGAATTCCATTCCATTCCATTGAATTCCATTCCATTCCATTCCATTCCATTCCATTCCATTCCATTCCATTGAATTCCGTTCCATTCCATTCCATTCCATTCCATTCCATTCCATTGAATTCCATTACATTGAATTCCATTCCATTCCATTCCATTCCATGGAATTCCATTCCATTCCGTTCGGTTCCATTCCGTTCCGTTCCGTACCGTTCCATTCCATTCCATTCCATTCCATTGAATTCCGTTCCATTCCATTGAATTCCATTCCATTCCGTTCCATTCCATTGAATTCCGTTCCGTTCCGTTCCGTTCCGTTCCGTTCTATTCCGTTCCATTCCGTTCCATTCCGTTCTACTCGGGTTGATTCCATTCTATTCCATTCCATTCCACTCGATTCCATTCCATTCGATTCCATTCCATTCCATTCCATTCCGTTCTACTCGGGTTCATTCCATTCCATTCCTTTCCGTTCCGTTCCGTTCCGTTCTACTCGGGTTGATTCCATTCTATTCCATTCCATTCCATTCGATTCCATTCTATTCCATTCGATTCCATTCTATTCAATTCGCTTCCATTCCATTCCATTCCATTCCATTCCATTCCATTCCATTCCATTGAATTCCATTCCATTCCATTCCGTTCCATTCCATTCCGTTCCATTCCATTCCATTCCATTCCATTCCATTCCATTACGTTCCGTTGCATTCCGTTCCATTCCATTGAATTCCGATCCATTGCATTGAATTCCGTTCCATTCCATTCCATTCCTTTCCGTTCCGTTCCGTTCCGTTCCGTTCCGTTCTACTCGGGTTGATTCCATTCTATTCCATTCCATTCCATTCGATTCCAATCTATTCCATTCGATTCCATTCGATTCAATTCGATTCCATTCCATTCCATTCCATTCCATTCCATTGAATTCCATTCCATTCCATTCCGTTCCATTCCATTCCGTTCCATTCCATTACGTTCCTTTCCATTCCGTTCCATTCCGTTCCATTCCATTGAATTCCGATCCATTGCATTGAATTCCGTTCCATTCCATTCCATTCCTTTCCGTTCCGTTCCGTTCCGTTCCATTCCGTTCTACTCGGATTGATTCCATTCTATTCCATTCCATTCCATTCGATTCCATTCGATTCCATTCCATTCCATTCCATTCCATTCCATTCCATTCCATTCCATTGAACTCCATTCCATTCCATTCCATTCCATTCCATTCCATTCCATTCCATTGAATTCCATTCCATTCCATTCCATTCCATTGAATTCTGTTCCATTCAATTCCATTCCATTCCATTCCGTTCTACTCGGGTTGATTCCATTCTATTCCATTCCGTTCCGTTCCGTTCCGTTCCGTTGCTTTCCGTTCCATTCCATTCCACTCGGGTTGGTTCCATTCTATTCCATTCCATTGCATTCGATTCCATTCGATTCCATTCGATTCCATTCGATTCCATTCGATTCCATTCGATTCCATTCGATTCCATTCGATTCCATTCCATTCCATTGAATTCCGTTCCATTCCATTCCATTCCATTGAATTCCGTTCCATTCCATTCAATTCCATTCCATTCCATTCCATTCCTTTTGAATTCCATTCCATTCCATTCCGTTCCATTCCATTCCATTCCATTCCATTCCATTCTACTCGGGTTGATTCCATTCTATTCCATTCCATTCCATTCGATTCCATTCGATTCCATTCGATTCCATTCGATTCCATTCCATTCCATTCCATTCCATTCCATTCCATTGAATTCCATTCCATTGAATTCCATTCCATTCCATTGAATTCCATTCCATTCCATTCCATTCCATTGAAGTCCGTTCCATTCCATTCCATTCCATTCCATTCCATTCCATTGAATTCCATACCATTGAATTCCATTCCATTCCATTCCATTCCATTGAATTCCATTCCAGTCCGTTCCGTTCCGTTCCGTTCCGTTCCGTTCCGTTCCATTCCATTCCATTCCATTCCATGGAATTCCATTCCATTCCATTCCATTCCATTCCGTTCCATTCCATTCCGTTCCATTCCATTCCATTCCGTTCCGTTCCATTCCGTTCCATTCCGTTCCTTTCCATTGAATTCCGTTCCATTGCATTGAATTCCGTTCCATTCCATTCCATTGCTTTCCGTTCCGTTCCGTTCCGTTCCGTTCCGTTCCGTTCTACTCGGGTTGATTCCATTCTATTCCATTCCATTCCATTCCATTCCATTCTATTCCATTCGATTCCATTCGATTCAATTCGATTCCATTCCATTCCATTCCATTCCATTCCATTCCATTGAATTCCATTCCATTCCATTCCATTGAATTCCATTCCATTCCATTCCATTGAATTCCATTCCATTCCATTGAATTCCATTCCATTCCATTCCATTCGATTCCATTCCATTCCATTGAATTCCATTCCATTCCATTCCATTCCATTCCATTCCATTCCATTGAATTCCATTCCATTGAATTCCATTCCATTCCATTGAATTCCATTCCAATCCATTCCATTCCATTGAATTCCGTTCCATTCCATTCCATTCCGTTCCATTCCATTTGAATTCCATTCCATTCCATTCCATTCCATTCCATTCTACTCGGGTTGATTCCATTCTATTCCATTCCATTCCATTCCATTCCATTCGATTCCATTCGATTCCATTCCATTCCATTCAATTCCATTGAATTCCATTCCATTCCATTCCATTCCATCCCATTCCATTGAATTCCATTCCATTCCATTCCATTCCATGGAATTCCATTCCATTCCATTGACTTCCATTCCATTCCATTCCGTTCCATTCCATTATGTTCCATTCCATTCCATTCCATTCCATTCAATTCCATTGACTTCCATTCCATTCCATTCCGTTCCATTCCATTATGTTCCATTCCATTCCATTCCATTCCATTCAATTCCATTCCGTTCCGTTCCATTCCGTTCCATTCCGTTCCATTCCATTGAATTCTGATCCATTGCATTGAATTCCTTTCCATTCCATTCCATTCCTTTCCGTTCCGTTCCGTTCCCTTCTACTCGGGTTGATTCCATTCTATTCCATTCCATTCCATTCGATTCCATTCGATTCCATTCGATTCCATTCGATTCCATTCCATTCCATTCCATTCCATTCCATTCCATTGAATTCCTTTCCATTCCATTGAATTCCATTCCATTCCATTCCATTCGATTCCATTCGATTCCATTGAATTCCATTCCATTCCATTCCATTCCATTCCATTGAATTCCATTGAATTCCATTCCAATGAATTCCATTCCATTCCATTCCATTCAATTCCATTCCATTCCATTGAATTAATTTCCATTCCATTCCATTCCATTCCATTCCATTCTATTCCATCGAATTCCATTCCATTCCATTCCATTCCATTCCATTCCATTCCATTCCATTCCATTCCATTCTACTCGGGTTGATTCCATTCTATTCCATTCCATTCCATTCGATTCCATTCGATTCCAATCCATTCCATTCCATTCCATTCCATTCAATTGAATTCCTTTCCATTCCATTCCATTCCATTCCATTCCATTCCGTTCCATTCCATTCCATCGAATTCCATTCCATTCCATTCCATTCCATTAAATTCCATTCCATTCCGTTCCGTTCCGTTCCGTTTCGTTCTGTTCCGTTCCGTTCCATTCCATTCCATTCCATTCCATTCCATTGAATTCCGTTCCATTCCATTGAATTCCATTCCATTTCGTTCCATTCCATTGAATTCTGTTCCGTTCCGTTCCATTCCGTTCCGTTCCATTCCGTTCCATCCCGTTCCTTTCCGTTCTACTCGGGTTGATTCCATTCTATTCCATTCCATTCCATTCGATTCCATTTGATTCCATTCGAATCCATTCGATTCCATTCGATTCCATTCGATTCCATTCCATTCCATTGAATTCCATTCCATTCCATTCCATTCCATTGAATTCCGTTCCATTCCATTCAATTCCATTCCATTCCATTCCTTTCCGTTCCGTTCCGTTCCGTTCCGTTCCGTTCTACTCGGGTTGTTTCCATTCTATTCCATTCCATTCCATTCGATTCCATTCTATTCCATTCGATTCCATTCGATTCAATTCGATTCCATTCCATTCCATTCCATTCCATTCCATTCCATTCCATTGAATTCCATTCCGTTCCATTCCGTTCCATTCCATTGAATTCCGATCCATTGCATTGAATTCCGTTCCATTCCATTCCATTCCTATCCGTTCTGTTCCGTTCCGTTCCGTTCCGTTCTACTCGGATTGATTCCATTCTATTCCATTCCATTCCATTCGATTCCATTCGATTCCATTCGATTCCATTCGACTCCATTCCATTCCATTCCATTCCCTTCCATTCCATTGAATTCCATTCCATTCCATTCCATTCCATTGAATTCTGTTCCATTCCATTCCATTCCATTCCATTCCGTTCTACTCCGGTTGATTCCATTCTATTCCATTCCGTTCCGTTCCGTTCCGTTCCGTTCCGTTCCATTCCACTCGGGTTGATTCCATTCTATTCCATTCCATTCCATTCCATTCCATTCGATTCCATTCAATTCCATTCGACTCCATTCGATTCCATTCGATTCCATTCCATTCCATTGAATTCCATTCCATTCCATTCCATTGAATTCCGTTCCATTCCATTCAATTCCATTCCATTCCATTCCATTCCATTCCATTTGAATTCCATTCCATTCCATTCCATTCCATTCCATTCCATTCCATTCCATTCCATTCCATTCTACTCGGGTTGATTCCATTCTATTACATTCCATTCCATTCGATTCCATTCGATTCCATTCGATTCCATTCGATTCCATTCCATTCCATTCCATTCAATTGAATTCCATTCCATTCCATTCCATTCCATTCCATTCCATTGAATTCCATTCCATTCCATTCCATTCCATTCCATTCCATTCCATTCCATTCCATTCCATTCCATTGAATTCCGTTCCATTCCATTCCATTCCATTCCATTCCATTCCATTGAATTCCATTACATTGAATTCCATTCCATTCCATTCCATTCCATGGAATTCCATTCCATTCCGTTCCGTTCCATTCCGTTCCGTTCCGTACCGTTCCATTCCATTCCATTCCATTCCATTGAATTCCGTTCCATTCCATTGAATTCCATTCCATTCCGTGCCATTCCATTGAATTCCGTTCCGTTCCGTTCCGTTCTGTTCCGTTCCATTCCGTTCCATTCCGTTCCATTCCGTTCTACTCGGGTTGATTCCATTCTATTCCATTCCATTCCACTCGATTCCATTCCATTCGATTCCATTCCATTCCATTCCATTCCGTTCTATTCGGGTTCATTCCATTCCATTCCTTTCCGTTCCGTTCCGTTCCGTTCTACTCGGGTTGATTCCATTCTATTCCATTCCATTCCATTCGATTCCATTCTATTCCATTCGATTCCATTCTATTCAATTCGATTCCATTCCATTCCATTCCATTCCATTCCATTCCATTCCATTCCATTGAATTCCATTCCATTCCATTCCGTTCCATTCCATTCCGTTCCATTCCATTCCATTCCATTCCATTCCATTACGTTCCGTTCCATTCCGTTCCATTCCATTGAATTCCGATCCATTGCATTGAATTCCGTTCCATTCCATTCCATTCCTTTCCGTTCCGTTCCATTCCGTTCCGTTCCGTTCTACTCGGGTTGATTCCATTCTATTCCATTCCATTCCATTCGATTCCAATGTATTCCATTCGATTCCATTCGATTCAATTCGATTCCATTCCATTCCATTCCATTCCATTCCATTGAATTCCATTCCATTCCATTCCGTTCCATTCCATTCCGTTCCATTCCATTACGTTCCGTTCCATTCCATTCCATTCCGTTCCATTCCATTGAATTCCGATCCATTGCATTGAATTCCGTTCCATTCCATTCCATTCCTTTCCGTTCCGTTCCGTTCCGTTCCATTCCGTTCTACTCGGATTGATTCCATTCTATTCCATTCCATTCCATTCGATTCCATTCGATTCCATCCGATTCCATTCCATTCCATTCCATTCCATTCCATTCCATTGAACTCCATTCCATTCCATTCCATTCAATTCCATTCCATTCCATTGAATTCCATTCCATTCCATTCCATTCCATTGAAATCTGTTCCATTCAATTCCATTCCATTCCATTCCGTTCTACTCGGGTTGATTCCATTCTATTCCATTCCGTTCCGTTCCGTTCCGTTCCGTTCCTTTCCGTTCCATTCCATTCCACTCGGGTTGGTTCCATTCTATTCCATTCCATTGCATTCGATTCCATTCGATTCCATTCGATTCCATTCGATTCCATTCGATTCCATTCGATTCCATTCCATTCCATTGAATTCCGTTCCATTCCATTCCATTCCATTCCATTCCATTCCATTCCATTCCGTTCCATTCCATTCCATCGAATTCCATTCCATTATATTCCATTCCATTCCATTAACTTCCATTCCATTCCGTTCCGTTCCGTTCCATTCCGTTCCGTTTCGTTCTGTTCCGTTCCGTTCCATTCCATTCCATTCCATTCCATTCCATTGAGTTCCGTTCCATTCCATTGAATTCCATTCCATTTCGTTCCATTCCATTGAATTCTGTTCCGTTCCGTTCCATTCCGTTCCGTTCCATTCCGTTCCATTCCGTTCTTTCCGTTCTACTCGGGTTGATTCCATTCTATTCCATTCCATTCCATTCGATTCCATTCGATTCCATTCGAATCCATTCGATTCCATTCGATTCCATTCGATTCCATTCCATTCCATTGAATTCCATTCCATTCCATTCCATTCCATTGAATTCCGTTCCATTCCATTCAATTCCATTCCATTCCATTCCTTTCCGTTCCGTTCCGTTCCATTCCGTTCTACTCGGGTTGATTCCATTCTATTCCATTCCATTCCATTCGATTCCATTCTATTCCATTCGATTCCATTCTATTCAATTCGATTCCATTCCATTCCATTCCATTCCATTCCATTCCATTCCATTCCATTGAATTCCATTCCATTCCATTCCGTTCCATTCCATTCCGTTCCATTCCATTCCATTCCATTCCATTCCATTCCATTCCATTACGTTCCGTTCCATTCCGTTCCATTCCATTGAATTCCGATCCATTGCATTGAATTCCGTTCCATTCCATTCCATTCCTTTCCGTTCCGTTCCGTTCCGTTCCGTTCCGTTCTACTCGGGTTGATTCCATTCTATTCCATTCCATTCCATTCGATTCCAATCTATTCCATTCGATTCCATTCGATTCAATTCGATTCCATTCCATTCCATTCCATTCCATTCCATTGAATTCCATTCCATTCCATTCCGTTCCATTCCATTCCGTTCCATTCCATTACGTTCCGTTCCATTCCGTTCCATTCCGTTCCATTCCATTGAATTCCGATCCATTGCATTGAATTCCGTTCCATTCCTTTCCATTCCTTTCCGTTCCGTTCCGTTCCGTTCCATTCCGTTCTACTCGGATTGATTCCATTCTATTCCATTCCATTCCATTCGATTCCATTCGATTCCATTCGATTCCATTCCATTCCATTCCATTCCATTCCATTCCATTCCATTGAATTCCTTTCCATTCCATTGAATTCCATTCCATTCCATTCCATTCGATTCCATTCGATTCCATTGAATTCCATTCCATTCCATTCCTTTCCATTCCATTCCATTCCATTCCATTCCATTCCATTGAATTCCATTGAATTCCATTCCAATGAATTCCATTCCATTCCATTCCATTCCATTCCATTCCATTCCATTCCATAGAATTAATTTCCATTCCATTCCATTCCATTCCATTCCATTCCATTCCATTCTATTCCATCGAATTCCATTCCATTCCATTCCATTCCATTCCATTCCATTCCATTCCATTCCATTCCATTCCATTCTACTCGGGTTGATTCCATTCTATTCCATTCCATTCCATTCGATTCCATTCGATTCCATTCCATTCCATTCCATTCCATTCCATTCAATTGAATTCCATTCCATTCCATTCCATTCCATTCCATTCCATTCCATTCCGTTCCATTCCATTCCATCGAATTCCATTCCATTCCATTCCTTTCCATTCCATTGAATTCCATTCCATTCCGTTCCGTTCCGTTCCGTTCCGCTCCGTTTCGTTCCGTTCCGTTCCGTTCCATTCCATTCCATTCCATTCCATTGAATTCCGTTCCATTCCATTGAATTCCATTCCATTTCGTTCCATTCCATTTAATTCTGTTCCGTTCCATTCCGTTCCGTTCCGTTTCGTTCCGTTCCGTTCCGTTCCATTCCATTCCATTCCATTCCATTGAATTCCATTCCATTCCATTCCATTCCATTGAATTCCATTCCATTCCATTCCATTCGATTCCATTCCATTCCATGGAATTCCATTCCATTCCATTCCATTCCATTCCATTCCATTCCATTCCATTCCATTCCATTGAATTCCATTGAATTCCATTCCATTCCATTGAATTCCATTCCTTTCCATTCCATTCCATTGAATTCCGTTCAATTCCATTCCATTCCATTCCATTCCATTCCATTCCATTCGAATTCCATTCCATTCCATTCCATTCCATTCCATTCCATTCCATTCCATTCCATTGCATTCCATTCTACTCGGGTTGATTCCTTTCTATTCCATTCCATTCCATTCGATTCCATTCGATTCCTTTCGATTCCATTCCATTCCATTCCATTCCATTGAATTCCGTTCCATTGAATTCCATTCCTTTCCGTTCCGTTCCGTTCCGTTCTGTTCCATTCTACTCGGGTTGATTCCATTCTATTCCTTTACATTCCATTCGATTCCATTCGATTCCATTCCATTCCATTCCATTTGAATTCCATTGCATTCCATTCCATTCCATTCCATTCCATTCCATCGAATTCCATTCCATTCGATTCCATTCCATTCCATTCCATTCCATTCCATTCCATTCTACTCGGGTTGATTCCATTCTATTCCATTCCATTCCATTCGATTCCATTCGATTCCATTCGATTCCATTCGATTCCATTCCATTCCATTCCATTCAATTGAATTCCATTCCATTCCATTCCATTCCATTCCATTCCATTCCATTGAATTCCATTGAATTCCATTCCATTGAATTCCATTCCATTCCATTGAATTCCATTCCATTCCATTCCATTCCATTCCATTCCGTTCCATTCCATTCCGTTCCATTCCATTCCATTCCTTTCCATTCCATTCCGTTCCGTTCCATTCCTTTCCATTCCGTTCCATTCCATTGAATTCCGTTCCATTGCATTGAATTCCGTTCCATTCCATTCCATTCCTTTCCGTTCCGTTCCATTCCGTTCCGTTCCGTTCCGTTCCGTTCTACTCGGGTTGATTCCATTCTATTCCATTCCATTCCATTCGATTCCATTCTATTCCATTCGATTCCATTCGATTCAATTCGATTCCATTCCATTCCATTCCATTCCATTCCATTCCATTCCATTGAATTCCATTCCATTCCATTCCATTCCATTCCATTCCGTTCTACTCGGGTTGATTCCATTCTATTCCATTCCGTTCCGTTCCGTTCCGTTCCGTTCCTTTCCGTTCCATTCCATTCCACTCGGGTTGGTTCCATTCTATTCCATTCCATTGCATTCGATTCCATTCGATTCCATTCGATTCCATTCGATTCCATTCGATTCCATTCGATTCCATTCGATTCCATTCCATTCCATTGAATTCCGTTCCATTCCATTCCATTCCATTGAATTCCGTTCCATTCCATTCAATTCCATTCCATTCCATTCCATTCCATTTGAATTCCATTCCATTCCATTCCATTCCATTCCATTCCATTCCGTTCCATTCCATTCCTTTCCATTCCATTCCGTTCCGTTCCATTCCTTTCCATTCCGTTCCATTCCATTGAATTCCGTTCCATTGCATTGAATTCCGTTCCATTCCATTCCATTCCTTTCCGTTCCGTTCCATTCCGTTCCGTTCCGTTCCGTTCTACTCGGGTTGATTCCATTCTATTCCATTCCATTCCATTCCATTCGATTCCATTCTATTCCATTCGATTCCATTCGATTCAATTCGATTCCATTCCATTCCATTCCATTCCATTCCATTCCATTCCATTCCATTGAATTCCATTCCATTCCATTCCATTCCATTCCATTCCATTCCATTCCATTCCATTGAATTCCATTCCATTCCATTCCATTCCATTGAATTCTGTTCCATTCAATTCCATTCCATTCCATTCCGTTCTACTCGGGTTGATTCCATTCTATTCCATTCCGTTCCGTTCCGTTCCGTTCCGTTCCTTTCCGTTACATTCCATTCCACTCGGGTTGGTTCCATTCTATTCCATTCCATTGCATTCGATTCCATTCGATTCCATTCGATTCCATTCGATTCCATTCGATTCCATTCGATTCCATTCGATTCCATTCCATTCCATTGAATTCCGTTCCATTCCATTCCATTCCATTGAATTCCGTTCCATTCCATTGAATTCCATTCCATTCCATTCCATTCCATTTGAATTCCATTCCATTCCATTCCGTTCCATTCCATTCCATTCCATTCCATTCCATTCCATTCCATTCTACTCGGGTTGATTCCATTCTATTCCATTCCATTCCATTCGATGCCATTCGATTCCATTCGATTCCATTCGATTCCATTCCATTCCATTCCATTCCATTCCATTGAATTCCATTCCATTGAATTCCATTCCATTCCATTGAATTCCATTCCATTCCATTCCATTCCATTGAAGTCCGTTCCATTCCATTCCATTCCACTCCATTCCATTCCATTGAATTCCATACCATTGAATTCCATTCCATTCCATTCCATTCCATTGAATTCCATTCCAGTCCGTTCCGTTCCGTTCCGTTCCGTTCCGTTCCGTTCCATTCCATTCCATTCCATTCCATGGAATTCCATTCCATTCCATTCCATTCCATGGAATTCCATTCCATTCCATTCCATTCCATTCCATTCCATGGAATTCCATTCCATTCCATTCCATTCCATTCCATTCCGTTCCATTCCATTCCGTTCCATTCCATTCCATTCCATTCCATTCCGTTCCGTTCCATTCCATTCCATTCCGTTCCATTCCATTGAATTCCGTTCCATTGCATTGAATTCCGTTCCATTCCATTCCATTCCTTTCAGTTCCGTTCCGTTCCGTTCCGTTCCGTTCCGTTCTACTCGGGTTGATTCCATTCTATTCCATTCCATTCCATTCGATTCCATTCTATTCCATTCGATTCCATTCGATTCAATTCGATTCCATTCCATTCCATTCCATTCCATTCCATTGAATTCCATTCCATTCCATTCCATTCCATTCCATTCCATTCCATTCCATTGAATTCCATTCCATTCCATTGAATTCCATTCCATTCCATTCCATTCGATTCCATTCCATTCCATTCCATTCCATTCCATTCCATTCCATTCCATTGAATTCCATTCCATTGAATTCCATTCCATTCCATTGAATTCCATTCCAATCCATTCCATTCCATTGAATTCCGTTCCATTCCATTCCATTCCGTTCCATTCCATTTGAATTCCATTCCATTCCATTCCATTCCATTCCATTCTACTCGGGTTGATTCCATTCTATTCCATTCCATTCCATTCGATTCCATTCGATGCCATTCGATTCCATTCGATTCCATTCGATTCCATTCCATTCCATTCCATTCCATTCCATTGAATTCCATTCCATTGAATTCAATTCCATTCCATTGAATTCCATTCCATTCCATTCCATTCCACTGAAGTCCGTTCCATTCCATTCCATTCCACTCCATTCCATTCCATTGAATTCCATACCATTGAATTCCATTCCATTCCATTCCATTCCATTTAATTCCATTCCAGTCCGTTCCGTTCCGTTCCGTTCCGTTCCGTTCCGTTCCATTCCATTCCATTCCATTCCATGGAATTCCATTCCATTCCATTCCATTCCATGGAATTCCATTCCATTCCATTCCATTCCATTCCGTTCCATTCCATTCCGTTCCATTCCATTCCATTCCATTCCATTCCGTTCCGTTCCATTCCATTCCATTCCGTTCCATTCCATTGAATTCCGTTCCATTGCATTGAATTCCGTTCCATTCCATTCCATTCCTTTCAGTTCCGTTCCGTTCCGTTCCGTTCCGTTCCGTTCTACTCGGGTTGATTCCATTCTATTCCATTCCATTCCATTCCATTCCATTCTATTCCATTCGATTCCATTCGATTCAATTCGATTCCATTCCATTCCATTCCATTCCATTCCATTCCATTGAATTCCATTCCATTCCATTCCATTCCATTCCATTCCATTCCATTCCATTGAATTCCATTCCATTCCATTGAATTCCATTCCATTCCATTCCATTCGATTCCATTCCATTCCATTCCATTCCATTCCATTCCATTCCATTGAATTCCATTCCATTGAATTCCATTCCATTCCATTGAATTCCATTCCAATCCATTCCATTCCATTGAATTCCGTTCCATTCCATTCCATTCCGTTCCATTCCATTTGAATTCCATTCCATTCCATTCCATTCCATTCCATTCTACTCGGGTTGATTCCATTCTATTCCATTCCATTCCATTCGATTCCATTCGATTCCATTCCATTCCATTCCATTCCATTCCATTCCATTCCATTCCATTGAATTCCATTCAATTGAATTCCATTCCATTCCATTGAATTCCATTCCAATCCATTCCATTCCATTGAATTCCGTTCCATTCCATTCCATTCCGTTCCATTCCATTTGAATTCCATTCCATTCCATTCCATTCCATTCCATTCCATTCCATTCTACTCGGGTTGATTCCATTCTATTCCATTCCATTCCATTCGATTCCATTCGATTCCATTCGATTCCATTCCATTCCATTCAATTCCATTGAATTCCATTCCATTCCATTCCATTCCATCCCATTCCATTGAATTCCATTCCATTCCATTCCATTCCATGGAATTCAATTCCATTCCATTCCATTCCATGGAATTCCATTCCATTCCATTGAATTCAATTCCATTCCATTCCGTTCCATTCCATTATGTTCCATTCCATTCCATTCCATTCCATTCCATTCCATTCCGTTCCGTTCCATTCCGTTCTATTCCGTTCCATTCCATTGAATTCCGATCCATTGCATTGAATTCCTTTCCATTCCATTCCATTCCTTTCCGTTCCGTTCCGTTCCATTCTACTCGGGTTGATTCCATTCTATTCCATTCCATTCCATTCGATTCCATTCGATTCCATTCGATTCCATTCGATTCCATTCGATTCCATTCCATTCCATTCCATTCCATTCCATTCCATTGAATTCCTTTCCATTCCATTGAATTCCATTCCATTCCATTCCATTCGATTCCATTCGATTCCATTGAATTCCCTTCCATTCCATTCCTTTCCATTCCATTCCATTCCATTCCATTCCATTCCATTGAATTCCATTGAATTCCATTCCAATGAATTCCATTCCATTCCATTCCATTCCATTCCATTCCATTGAATTAATTTCCATTCCATTCCATTCCATTCCATTCCATTCTATTCCATCGAATTCCATTCCATTCCATTCCATTCCATTCCATTGAATTCCGTTCCATTCCATTGAATTCCATTCCATTTCGTTCCATTCCATTGAATTCTGTTCCGTTCCGTTCCATTCCGTTCCGTTCCATTCCGTTCCATTCCGTTCCTTTCCGTTCTACTCGGGTTGAATCCATTCTATTCCATTCCATTCCATTCGATTCCATTCGATTCCATTCGAATCCATTCGATTCCATTCGATTCCATTCGATTCCATTCCATTCCATTGAATTCCATTCCATTCCATTCCATTCCATTGAATTCCGTTCCATTCCATTCAATTCCATTCCATTCCATTCCTTTCCGTTCCATTCCGTTCCGTTCCGTTCCGTTCCGTTCTACTCGGGTTGTTTCCATTCTATTCCATTCCATTCCATTCGATTCCATTCTATTCCATTCGATTCCATTCGATTCAATTCGATTCAATTCCATTCCATTCCATTCCATTCCATTCCATTCCATTGAATTCCATTCCATTCCATTCCGTTCCATTCCATTCCGTTCCATTCCATTCCATTCCATTCCATTCCATTCCATTACATTCCCTTCCATTCCGTTCCATTCCGTTCCATTCCATTGAATTCCGATCCATTGCATTGAATTCCGTTCCATTCCATTCCATTCCTTTCCGTTCCGTTCCGTTCCGTTCCGTTCAGTTCTACTCGGATTGATTCCATTCTATTCCATTCCATTCCATTCCATTCCATTCGATTCCATTCGATTCCATTCGACTCCATTCCATTCCATTCCATTCCATTCCATTCCATTCCATTCCATTCCATTGAACTCCATTCCATTCCATTCCATTCCATTCCATTCCATTCCATTCCATTGAATTCCATTCCATTCCATTCTATTCCATTGAATTCTGTTCCATTCCATTCCATTCCATTCCATTCCGTTCTACTCGGGTTGATTCCATTCTATTCCATTCCGTTCCGTTCCGTTCCGTTCCGTTCCATTCCACTCGGGTTGATTCCATTCTATTCCATTCCATTCCATTCCATTCCATTCCATTCCATTCGATTCCATTCGATTCCATTCGATTCCATTCGATTCCATTCCATTCCATTGAATTCCATTCCATTCCATTCCATTCCATTGAATTCCGTTCCATTCCATTCAATTCCATTCCATTCCATTCCATTCCATTCCATTTGAATTCCATTCCATTCCATTCCATTCCATTCCATTCCATTCCATTCCATTCCATTCCATTCTACTCGGGTTGATTACATTCTATTGCATTCCATTCCATTCGATTCCATTCGATTCCATTCGATTCCATTCGATTCCATTCCATTCCATTCCATTCAATTGAATTCCATTCCATTCCATTCCATTCCATTACATTCCATTGAATTCCATTCCATTCCATTCCATTCCATTCCATTCCATTCCATTCCATTGAATTCCGTTCCATTCCATTCCATTCCATTCCATTCCATTCCATTGAATTCCATTACATTGAATTCCATTCCATTCCATTCCATTCCATGGAATTCCATTCCATTCCGTTCCGTTCCATTCCGTTCCGTTCCGTACCGTTCCATTCCATTCCATTCCATTCCATTGAATTCCGTTCCATTCCATTGAATTCCATTCCATTCCGTTCCATTCCATTGAATTCCGTTCCGTTCCGTTCCGTTCCGTTCCGTTCCATTCCGTTCCATTCCGTTCCATTCCGTTCTACTCGGGTTGATTCCATTCTATTCCATTCCATTCCACTCGATTCCATTCCATTCGATTCCATTCCATTCCATTCCATTCCGTTCTACTCGGGTTCATTCCATTCCATTCCTTTCAGTTCCGTTCCGTTCCGTTCTACTCGGGTTGATTCCATTCTATTCCATTCCATTCCATTCGATTCCATTCTATTCCATTCGATTCCATTCTATTCAATTCGATTCCATTCCATTCCATTCCATTCCATTCCATTCCATTCCATTGAATTCCATTCCATTCCATTCCGTTCCATTCCATTCCGTTCCATTCCATTCCATTCCATTCCATTCCATTCCATTCCATTCCGTTCTACTCGGGTTGATTCCATTCTATTCCATTCCGTTCCGTTCCGTTCCGTTCCGTTCCGTTCCATTCCACTCGGGTTGATTCCATTCTATGCCATTCCATTCCATTCCATTCCATTCCATTCCATTCCATTCGATTACATTCGATTCCGTTCGATTCCATTCGATTCCATTCCATTCCATTGAATTCCATTCCATTCCATTCCATTCCATTGAATTCAGTTCCATTCCATTCAATTCCATTCCATTCCATTCCATTCCATTCCATTTGAATTCCATTCCATTCCATTCCATTCCATTCCATTCCATTCCATTCCATTCCATTCCATTCCATTCTACTCGGGTTGATTCCATTCTATTACATTCCATTCCATTCGATTCCATTCGATTCCATTCGATTCCATTCGATTCCATTCCACTCCATTCCATTCAATTGAATTCCATTACATTCCATTCCATTCCATTCCATTCCATTGAATTCCATTCCATTCCATTCCATTCCATTCCATTCCATTCCATTCCATTTAATTCCGTTCCATTCCATTCCATTCCATTCCATTCCATTCCATTCCATTCCATTGAATTCCATTACATTGAATTCCATTCCATTCCATTCCATTCCATGGAATTCCATTCCATTCCGTTCGGTTCCATTCCGTTCCGTTCCGTACCGTTCCATTCCATTCCATTCCATTCCATTGAATTCCGTTCCATTCCATTGAATTCCATTCCATTCCGTTCCATTCCATTGAATTCCGCTCCGTTCCGTTCCGTTCCGTTCCGTTCCATTCCGTTCCATTCCGTTCCATTCCGTTCTACTCGGGTTGATTCCATTCTATTCCATTCCATTCCACTCGATTCCATTCCATTCGATTCCATTCCATTCCATTCCATTCCGTTCTACTCGGGTTCATTCCATTCCATTCCTTTCCGTTCCGTTCCGTTCCGTTCTACTCGGGTTGATTCCATTCTATTCCATTCCATTCCATTCGATTCCATTCTATTCCATTCGATTCCATTCTATTCAATTCGATTCCATTCCATTCCATTCCATTCCATTCCATTCCATTCCATTGAATTCCATTCCATTCCATTCCGTTCCATTCCATTCCGTTCCATTCCATTCCATTCCATTCCATTCCATTCCATTCCATTACGTTCCGTTCCATTCCGTTCCATTCCATTGAATTCCGATCCATTGCATTGAATTCCGTTCCATTCCATTCCATTCCTTTCCGTTCCGTTCCGTTCCGTTCCGTTCCGTTCCGTTCTACTCGGGTTGATTCCATTCTATTCCATTCCATTCCATTCGATTCCAATCTATTCCATTCGATTCCATTCGATTCAATTCGATTCCATTCCATTCCATTCCATTCCATTCCATTGAATTCCATTCCATTCCATTCCGTTCCATTCCATTCCGTTCCATTCCATTACGTTCCGTTCCATTCCTTTCCATTCCGTTCCATTCCATTGAATTCCGATCCATTGCATTGAATTCCGTTCCATTCCATTCCATTCCTTTCCGTTCCGTTCCGTTCCGTTCCATTCCGTTCTACTCGGATTGATTCCATTCTATTCCATTCCATTCCATTCGATTCCATTCGATTCCATTCCATTCTATTCCATTCCATTCCATTCCATTCCATTCCATTCCATTGAACTCCATTCCATTCCATTCCATTCCATTCCATTCCATTCCATTCCATTGAATTCCATTCCATTGCATTCCATTCCATTGAATTCTGTTCCATTCAATTCCATTCCATTCCATTCCGTTCTACTCGGGTTGATTCCATTCTATTCCATTCCGTTCCGTTCCGTTCCGTTCCGTTCCTTTCCGTTCCATTCCATTCCACTCGGGTTGGTTCCATTCTATTCCATTCCATTGCATTCGATTCCATTCGATTCCATTCGATTCCATTCGATTCCATTCGATTCCATTCGATTCCATTCGATTCCATTCCATTCCATTGAATTCCGTTCCATTCCATTCCATTCCATTGAATTCCGTTCCATTCCATTCCATTCCATTCCATTCCATTCCATTCCATTTGAATTCCATTCCATTCCATTCCGTTCCATTCCATTCCATTCCATTCCATTCCATTCTACTCGGGATGATTCCATTCTATTCCATTCCATTCCATTCGATTCCATTCGATTCCATTCGATTCCATTCGATTCCATTCCATTCCATTCCATTCCATTCCATTGAATTCCATTCCATTGAATTCCATTCCATTCCATTGAATTCCATTCCATTCCATTCCATTCCATTGAAGTCCGTTCCATTCCATTCCATTCCATTCCATTCCATTCCATTGAATTCCATACCATTGAATTCCATTCCATTCCATTCCATTCCATTGAATTCCATTCCAGTCCGTTCCGTTCCGTTCCGTTCCGTTCCGTTCCGTTCCATTCCATTCCATTCCATTCCATGGAATTCCATTCCATTCCATTCCATTCCATTCCGTTCCATTCCATTCCGTTCCATTCCATTCCATTCCATTCCATTCCGTTCCGTTCCATTCCGTTCCATTCCGTTCCATTCCATTGAATTCCGTTCCATTGCATTGAATTCCGTTCCATTCCATTCCATTCCTTTCCGTTCCGTTCCGTTCCGTTCCGTTCCGTTCCGTTCTACTAGGGTTGATTCCATTCTATTCCATTCCATTCCATTCGATTCCATTCTATTCCATTCGATTCCATTCGATTCAATTCGATTCCATTCCATTCCATTCCATTCCATTCCATTCCATTGAATTCCATTCCATTCCATTCCATTGAATTCCATTCCATTCCATTCCATTGAATTCCATTCCATTCCATTGAATTCCATTCCATTCCATTCCATTCGATTCCATTCCATTCCATTGAATTCCATTCCATTCCATTCCATTCCATTCCATTCCATTCCATTGAATTCCATTCCATTGAATTCCATTCCATTCCATTGAATTCCATTCCAATCCATTCCATTCCATTGAATTCCGTTCCATTCCATTCCATTCCGTTCCATTCCATTTGAATTCCATTCCATTCCATTCCATTCCATTCCATTCTACTCGGGTTGATTCCATTCTATTCCATTCCATTCCATTCCATTCCATTCGATTCCATTCGATTCCATTCCATTCCATTCAATTCCATTGAATTCCATTCCATTCCATTCCATTCCATCCCATTCCATTGAATTCCATTCCATTCCATTCCATTCCATGGAATTCCATTCCATTCCATTGACTTCCATTCCATTCCATTCCGTTCCATTCCATTATGTTCCATTCCATTCCATTCCATTCCATTCAATTCCATTCCGTTCCGTTCCATTCCGTTCCATTCCGTTCCATTCCATTGAATTCTGATCCATTGCATTGAATTCCTTTCCATTCCATTCCATTCCTTTCCGTTCCGTTCCGTTCCCTTCTACTCGGGTTGATTCCATTCTATTCCATTCCATTCCATTCGATTCCATTCGATTCCATTCGATTCCATTCGATTCCATTCGATTCCATTCCATTCCATTCCATTCCATTCCATTCCATTCCATTGAATTCCTTTCCATTCCATTGAATTCCATTCCATTCCATTCCATTCCATTCCATTCCATTCGATTCCATTGAATTCCATTCCATTCCATTCCTTTCCATTCCATTGAATTCCATTCCATTCCATTCCATTCCATTCCATTCGATTCCATTGAATTCCATTCCATTCCATTCCTTTCCATTCCATTCCATTCCATTCCATTCCATTCCATTCCATTGAATTCCATTGAATTCCATTCCAATGAATTCGATTCCATTCCATTCCATTCCATTCCATTCCATTCCATTGAATTAATTTCCATTCCATTCCATTCCATTCCATTCCATTCCATTCTATTCCATCGAATTCCATTCCATTCCATTCCATTCCATTCCATTCCATTCCATTCCATTCCATTCCATTCCATTCTACTCGGGTTGATTCCATTCTATTTCATTCCATTCCATTCGATTCCATTCGATTCCATTCCATTCCATTCCATTCCATTCCATTCAATTGAATTCCATTCCATTCCATTCCATTCCATTCCATTCCATTCCGTTCCATTCCATTCCATCGAATTCCATTCCATTCCATTCCATTCCATTCCATTCCATTGAATTCCATTCCATTCCGTTCCGTTCCGTTCCGTTCCGCTCCGTTTCGTTCCGTTCCGTTCCGTTCCATTCCATTCCATTCCATTCCATTGAATTCCGTTCCATTCCATTGAATTCCATTCCATTTCGTTCCATTCCATTGAATTCTGTTCCGTTCCGTTCCATTCCGTTCCGTTCCATTCCATTCCATTCCGTTCCTTTCCGTTCTACTCGGGTTGATTCCATTCTATTCCATTCCATTCCATTCGATTCCATTCGATTCCATTCGAATCCATTCGATTCCATTCGATTCCATTCGATTCCATTCCATTCCATTGAATTCCATTCCATTCCATTCCATTCCATTGAATTCCGTTCCATTCCATTCAATTCCATTCCATTCCATTCCTTTCCGTTCCGTTCCGTTCCGTTCCGTTCCGTTCCGTTCTACTCGGGTTGTTTCCATTCTATTCCATTCCATTCCATTCGATTCCATTCTATTCCATTCGATTCCATTCGATTCAATTCGATTCCATTCCATTCCATTCCATTCCATTCCATTCCATTCCATTGAATTCCATTCCATTCCATTCCGTTCCATTCCATTCCGTTCCATTCCATTCCATTCCATTCCATTCCATTACATTACATTCCCTTCCATTCCGTTCCATTCCGTTCCATTCCATTGAATTCCGATCCATTGCATGGAATTCCGTTCCATTCCATTCCATTCCTTTCCGTTCCGTTCCGTTCCGTTCGGTTCCGTTCTACTCGGATTGATTCCATTCTATTCCATTCCATTCCATTCGATTCCATTCGATTCCATTCGATTCCATTCGACTCCATTCCATTCCATTCCATTCCATTCCATTCCATTCCATTCCATTCCATTCCATTGAACTCCATTCCATTCCATTCAATTCCATTCCATTCCATTCCATTGAATTCCATTCCATTCCATTCCATTCCATTGAATTCTGTTCCATTCCATTCCATTCCATTCCATTCCGTTCTACTCGGGTTGATTCCATTCTATTCCATTCCGTTCCGTTCCGTTCCGTTCCGTTCCGTTCCATTCCACTCGGGTTGATTCCATTCTATTCTATTCCATTCCATTCCATTACACTCGATTCCATTAGATTCCATTCGATTCCATTCGATTCCATTCGATTCCATTCCATTCCATTGAATTCCATTCCATTCCATTGAATTCCGTTCCATTCCATTCAATTCCATTCCATTCCATTGCATTCCATTCCATTTGAATTCCATTCCATTCCATTCCATTCCATTCCATTCCATTCCATTCCATTCCATTCCATTCCACTCCATTCCATTCTACTCGGGTTGATTCCATTCTATTACATTCCATTCCATTCGATTCCATTCGATTCCAATCGATTCCATTCGATTCCATTCCATTCCATTCCATTCAATTGAATTCCATTCCATTCCATTGAATTCCATTCCATTCCATTCCATTGAATTCCATTCCATTCCATTCCATTCCATTCCATTCCATTCCATTCCATTCCATTCCATTGAATTCCGTTCCATTCCATTCCATTCCATTCCATTCCATTCCATTGAATTCCATTACATTGAATTCCATTCCATTCCATTCCATTCCATGGAATTCCATTCCATTCCATTCCGTTCCATTCCGTTCCGTTCCGTACCGTTCCATTCCATTCCATTCCATTCCATTGAATTCCGTTCCATTCCATTCAATTCCATTCCATTCCATTCCTTTCCGTTCCATTCCGTTCCGTTCCGTTCCGTTCCGTTCTACTCGGGTTGTTTCCATTCTATTCCATTCCATTCCATTCGATTCCATTCTATTCCATTCGATTCCATTCGATTCAATTCGATTCAATTCCATTCCATTCCATTCCATTCCATTCCATTCCATTGAATTCCATTCCATTCCATTCCGTTCCATTCCATTCCGTTCCATTCCATTCCATTCCATTCCATTCCATTACATTACATTCCCTTCCATTCCGTTCCATTCCGTTCCATTCCATTGAATTCCGATCCATTGCATTGAATTCCGTTCCATTCCATTCCATTCCTTTCCGTTCCGTTCCGTTCCGTTCCGTTCAGTTCTACTCGGATTGATTCCATTCTATTCCATTCCATTCCATTCCATTCCATTCGATTCCATTCGATTCCATTCGACTCCATTCCATTCCATTCCATTCCATTCCATTCCATTCCATTCCATTCCATTCCATTCCATTGAACTCCATTCCATTCCATTCCATTCCATTCCATTCCATTCCATTCCATTCCATTGAATTCCATTCCATTCCATTCCATTCCATTGAATTCTGTTCCATTCCATTCCATTCCATTCCATTCCGTTCTACTCGGGTTGATTCCATTCTATTCCATTCCGTTCCGTTCCGTTCCGTTCCGTTCCATTCCACTCGGGTTGATTCCATTCTATTCCATTCCATTCCATTCCATTCCATTCCATTCCATTCGATTCCATTCGATTCCATTCGATTCCATTCGATTCCATTCCATTCCATTGAATTCCATTCCATTCCATTCCATTCCATTGAATTCCGTTCCATTCCATTCAATTCCATTCCATTCCATTCCATTCCATTCCATTTGAATTCCATTCCATTCCATTCCATTCCATTCCATTCCATTCCATTCCATTCCATTCCATTCCATTCTACTCGGGTTGATTACATTCTATTGCATTCCATTCCATTCGATTCCATTCGATTCCATTCGATTCCATTCGATTCCATTCCATTCCATTCCATTCAATTGAATTCCATTCCATTCCATTCCATTCCATTACATTCCATTGAATTCCATTCCATTCCATTCCATTCCATTCCATTCCATTCCATTCCATTGAATTCCGTTCCATTCCATTCCATTCCATTCCATTCCATTCCATTGAATTCCATTACATTGAATTCCATTCCATTCCATTCCATTCCATGGAATTCCATTCCATTCCGTTCCGTTCCATTCCGTTCCGTTCCGTACCGTTCCATTCCATTCCATTCCATTCCATTGAATTCCGTTCCATTCCATTGAATTCCATTCCATTCCGTTCCATTCCATTGAATTCCGTTCCGTTCCGTTCCGTTCCGTTCCGTTCCATTCCGTTCCATTCCGTTCCATTCCGTTCTACTCGGGTTGATTCCATTCTATCCCATTCCATTCCACTCGATTCCATTCCATTCGATTCCATTCCATTCCATTCCATTCCGTTCTACTCGGGTTCATTCCATTCCATTCCTTTCAGTTCCGTTCCGTTCCGTTCTACTCGGGTTGATTCCATTCTATTCCATTCCATTCCATTCGATTCCATTCTATTCCATTCGATTCCATTCTATTCAATTCGATTCCATTCCATTCCATTCCATTCCATTCCATTCCATTCCATTGAATTCCATTCCATTCCATTCCGTTCCATTCCATTCCGTTCCATTCCATTCCATTCCATTCCATTCCATTCCATTCCATTCCGTTCTACTCGGGTTGATTCCATTCTATTCCATTCCGTTCCGTTCCGTTCCGTTCCGTTCCGTTCCATTCCACTCGGGTTGATTCCATTCTATTCCATTCCATTCCATTCCATTCCATTCCATTCCATTCCATTCCATTCGATTACATTCGATTCCATTCGATTCCATTCGATTCCATTCCATTCCATTGAATTCCATTCCATTCCATTCCATTCCATTGAATTCAGTTCCATTCCATTCAATTCCATTCCATTCCATTCCATTCCATTCCATTTGAATTCCATTCCATTCCATTCCATTCCATTCCATTCCATTCCATTCCATTCCATTCCATTCCATTCTACTCGGGTTGATTCCATTCTATTACATTCCATTCCATTCGATTCCATTCGATTCCATTCGATTCCATTCGATTCCATTCCACTCCATTCCATTCAATTGAATTCCATTACATTCCATTCCATTCCATTCCATTCCATTGAATTCCATTCCATTCCATTCCATTCCATTCCATTCCATTCCATTCCATTTAATTCCGTTCCATTCCATTCCATTCCATTCCATTCCATTCCATTCCATTCCATTGAATTCCATTACATTGAATTCCATTCCATTCCATTCCATTCCATGGAATTCCATTCCATTCCGTTCGGTTCCATTCCGTTCCGTTCCGTACCGTTCCATTCCATTCCATTCCATTCCATTGAATTCCGTTCCATTCCATTGAATTCCATTCCATTCCGTTCCATTCCATTGAATTCCGTTCCGTTCCGTTCCGTTCCGTTCCGTTCCATTCCGTTCCATTCCGTTCCATTCCGTTCTACTCGGGTTGATTCCATTCTATTCCATTCCATTCCACTCGATTCCATTCCATTCGATTCCATTCCATTCCATTCCATTCCGTTCTACTCGGGTTCATTCCATTCCATTCCTTTCCGTTCCGTTCCGTTCCGTTCTACTCGGGTTGATTCCATTCTATTCCATTCCATTCCATTCGATTCCATTCTATTCCATTCGATTCCATTCTATTCAATTCGATTCCATTCCATTCCATTCCATTCCATTCCATTCCATTCCATTGAATTCCATTCCATTCCATTCCGTTCCATTCCATTCCGTTCCATTCCATTCCATTCCATTCCATTCCATTCCATTCCATTACGTTCCGTTCCATTCCGTTCCATTCCATTGAATTCCGATCCATTGCATTGAATTCCGTTCCATTCCATTCCATTCCTTTCCGTTCCGTTCCGTTCCGTTCCGTTCCGTTCCGTTCTACTCGGGTTGATTCCATTCTATTCCATTCCATTCCATTCGATTCCAATCTATTCCATTCGATTCCATTCGATTCAATTCGATTCCATTCCATTCCATTCCATTCCATTCCATTGAATTCCATTCCATTCCATTCCGTTCCATTCCATTCCGTTCCATTCCATTACGTTCCGTTCCATTCCTTTCCATTCCGTTCCATTCCATTGAATTCCGATCCATTGCATTGAATTCCGTTCCATTCCATTCCATTCCTTTCCGTTCCGTTCCGTTCCGTTCCATTCCGTTCTACTCGGATTGATTCCATTCTATTCCATTCCATTCCATTCGATTCCATTCGATTCCATTCCATTCCATTCCATTCCATTCCATTCCATTCCATTCCATTGAACTCCATTCCATTCCATTCCATTCCATTCCATTCCATTCCATTCCATTCCATTGAATTCCATTCCATTGCATTCCATTCCATTGAATTCTGTTCCATTCAATTCCATTCCATTCCATTCCGTTCTACTCGGGTTGATTCCATTCTATTCCATTCCGTTCCGTTCCGTTCCGTTCCGTTCCTTTCCGTTCCATTCCATTCCACTCGGGTTGGTTCCATTCTATTCCATTCCACTGCATTCGATTCCATTCGATTCCATTCGATTCCATTCGATTCCATTCGATTCCATTCGATTCCATTCGATTCCATTCCATTCCATTGAATTCCGTTCCATTCCATTCCATTCCATTGAATTCCGTTCCATTCCATTCCATTCCATTCCATTCCATTCCATTCCATTTGAATTCCATTCCATTCCGTTCCATTCCATTCCATTCCATTCTACTCGGGATGATTCCATTCTATTCCATTCCATTCCATTCGATTCCATTCGATTCCATTCGATTCCATTCGATTCCATTCCATTCCATTCCATTCCATTCCATTGAATTCCATTCCATTGAATTCCATTCCATTCCATTGAATTCCATTCCATTCCATTCCATTCCATTGAAGTCCGTTCCATTCCATTCCATTCCATTCCATTCCATTCCATTGAATTCCATACCATTGAATTCCATTCCATTCCATTCCATTCCATTGAATTCCATTCCAGTCCGTTCCGTTCCGTTCCGTTCCGTTCCGTTCCGTTCCATTCCATTCCATTCCATTCCATGGAATTCCATTCCATTCCATTCCATTCCATTCCGTTCCATTCCATTCCGTTCCATTCCATTCCATTCCATTCCATTCCGTTCCGTTCCATTCCGTTCCATTCCGTTCCATTCCATTGAATTCCGTTCCATTGCATTGAATTCCGTTCCATTCCATTCCATTCCTTTCCGTTCCGTTCCGTTCCGTTCCGTTCCGTTCCGTTCTACTAGGGTTGATTCCATTCTATTCCATTCCATTCCATTCGATTCCATTCTATTCCATTCGATTCCATTCGATTCAATTCGATTCCATTCCATTCCATTCCATTCCATTCCATTCCATTGAATTCCATTCCATTCCATTCCATTGAATTCCATTCCATTCCATTCCATTGAATTCCATTCCATTCCATTGAATTCCATTCCATTCCATTCCATTCGATTCCATTCCATTCCATTGAATTCCATTCCATTCCATTCCATTCCATTCCATTCCATTCCATTGAATTCCATTCCATTGAATTCCATTCCATTCCATTGAATTCCATTCCAATCCATTCCATTCCATTGAATTCCGTTCCATTCCATTCCATTCCGTTCCATTCCATTTGAATTCCATTCCATTCCATTCCATTCCATTCCATTCTACTCGGGTTGATTCCATTCTATTCCATTCCATTCCATTCCATTCCATTCGATTCCATTCGATTCCATTCCATTCCATTCAATTCCATTGAATTCCATTCCATTCCATTCCATTCCATCCCATTCCATTGAATTCCATTCCATTCCATTCCATTCCATGGAATTCCATTCCATTCCATTGACTTCCATTCCATTCCATTCCGTTCCATTCCATTATGTTCCATTCCATTCCATTCCATTCCATTCAATTCCATTCCGTTCCGTTCCATTCCGTTCCATTCCGTTCCATTCCATTGAATTCTGATCCATTGCATTGAATTCCTTTCCATTCCATTCCATTCCTTTCCGTTCCGTTCCGTTCCCTTCTACTCGGGTTGATTCCATTCTATTCCATTCCATTCCATTCGATTCCATTCGATTCCATTCGATTCCATTCGATTCCATTCGATTCCATTCCATTCCATTCCATTCCATTCCATTCCATTCCATTGAATTCCTTTCCATTCCATTGAATTCCATTCCATTCCATTCCATTCCATTCCATTCGATTCCATTGAATTCCATTCCATTCCATTCCTTTCCATTCCATTGAATTCCATTCCATTCCATTCCATTCCATTCCATTCGATTCCATTGAATTCCATTCCATTCCATTCCTTTCCATTCCATTCCATTCCATTCCATTCCATTCCATTCCATTGAATTCCATTGAATTCCATTCCAATGAATTCCATTCCATTCCATTCCATTCCATTCCATTCCATTCCATTGAATTAATTTCCATTCCATTCCATTCCATTCCATTCCATTCCATTCCATTCTATTCCATCGAATTCCATTCCATTCCATTCCATTCCATTCCATTCCATTCCATTCCATTCCATTCCATTCTACTCGGGTTGATTCCATTCTATTTCATTCCATTCCATTCGATTCCATTCGATTCCATTCCATTCCATTCCATTCCATTCCATTCAATTGAATTCCATTCCATTCCATTCCATTCCGTTCCATTCCATTCCGTTCCATTCCATTCCATCGAATTCCATTCCATTCCATTCCATTCCATTCCATTCCATTGAATTCCATTCCATTCCGTTCCGTTCCGTTCCGTTCCGCTCCGTTTCGTTCCGTTCCGTTCCGTTCCATTCCATTCCATTCCATTCCATTGAATTCCGTTCCATTCCATTGAATTCCATTCCATTTCGTTCCATTCCATTGAATTCTGTTCCGTTCCGTTCCATTCCGTTCCGTTCCATTCCATTCCATTCCGTTCCTTTCCGTTCTACTCGGGTTGATTCCATTCTATTCCATTCCATTCCATTCGATTCCATTCGATTCCATTCGAATCCATTCGATTCCATTCGATTCCATTCGATTCCATTCCATTCCATTGAATTCCATTCCATTCCATTCCATTCCATTGAATTCCGTTCCATTCCATTCAATTCCATTCCATTCCATTCCTTTCCGTTCCGTTCCGTTCCGTTCCGTTCCGTTCCGTTCTACTCGGGTTGTTTCCATTCTATTCCATTCCATTCCATTCGATTCCATTCTATTCCATTCGATTCCATTCGATTCAATTCGATTCCATTCCATTCCATTCCATTCCATTCCATTCCATTCCATTGAATTCCATTCCATTCCATTCCGTTCCATTCCATTCCGTTCCATTCCATTCCATTCCATTCCATTCCATTACATTACATTCCCTTCCATTCCGTTCCATTCCGTTCCATTCCATTGAATTCCGATCCATTGCATGGAATTCCGTTCCATTCCATTCCATTCCTTTCCGTTCCGTTCCGTTCCGTTCGGTTCCGTTCTACTCGGATTGATTCCATTCTATTCCATTCCATTCCATTCGATTCCATTCGATTCCATTCGATTCCATTCGACTCCATTCCATTCCATTCCATTCCATTCCATTCCATTCCATTCCATTCCATTCCATTCCATTCCATTCCATTGAACTCCATTCCATTCCATTCAATTCCATTCCATTCCATTCCATTGAATTCCATTCCATTCCATTCCATTCCATTGAATTCTGTTCCATTCCATTCCATTCCATTCCATTCCGTTCTACTCGGGTTGATTCCATTCTATTCCATTCCGTTCCGTTCCGTTCCGTTCCGTTCCGTTCCATTCCACTCGGGTTGATTCCATTCTATTCTATTCCATTCCATTCCATTACACTCGATTCCATTAGATTCCATTCGATTACGTTCGATTCCATTCGATTCCATTCCATTCCATTGAATTCCATTCCATTCCATTGAATTCCGTTCCATTCCATTCAATTCCATTCCATTCCATTGCATTCCATTCCATTTGAATTCCATTCCATTCCATTCCATTCCATTCCATTCCATTCCATTCCATTCCATTCCATTCCATTCCATTCTACTCGGGTTGATTCCATTCTATTACATTCCATTCCATTCGATTCCATTCGATTCCAATCGATTCCATTCGATTCCATTCCATTCCATTCCATTCAATTGAATTCCATTCCATTCCATTGAATTCCATTCCATTCCATTCCATTGAATTCCATTCCATTCCATTCCATTCCATTCCATTCCATTCCATTCCATTCCATTGAATTCCGTTCCATTCCATTCCATTCCATTCCATTCCATTCCATTGAATTCCATTACATTGAATTCCATTCCATTCCATTCCATTCCATGGAATTCCATTCCATTCCATTCCGTTCCATTCCGTTCCGTTCCGTACCGTTCCATTCCATTCCATTCCATTCCATTGAATTCCGTTCCATTCCATTCAATTCCATTCCATTCCATTCCTTTCCGTTCCGTTCCGTTCCGTTCCGTTCCGTTCCGTTCTACTCGGGTTGTTTCCATTCTATTCCATTCCATTCCATTCGATTCCATTCTATTCCATTCGATTCCATTCGATTCAATTCGATTCCATTCCATTCCATTCCATTCCATTCCATTCCATTCCATTGAATTCCATTCCATTCCATTCCGTTCCATTCCATTCCGTTCCATTCCATTCCATTCCATTCCATTCCATTCCATTACATTACATTCCCTTCCATTCCGTTCCATTCCGTTCCATTCCATTGAATTCCGATCCATTGCATGGAATTCCGTTCCATTCCATTCCATTCCTTTCCGTTCCGTTCCGTTCCGTTCGGTTCCGTTCTACTCGGATTGATTCCATTCTATTCCATTCCATTCCATTCGATTCCATTCGATTCCATTCGATTCCATTCGACTCCATTCCATTCCATTCCATTCCATTCCATTCCATTCCATTCCATTCCATTCCATTCCATTCCATTCCATTCCATTGAACTCCATTCCATTCCATTCAATTCCATTCCATTCCATTCCATTGAATTCCATTCCATTCCATTCCATTCCATTGAATTCTGTTCCATTCCATTCCATTCCATTCCATTCCGTTCTACTCGGGTTGATTCCATTCTATTCCATTCCGTTCCGTTCCGTTCCGTTCCGTTCCGTTCCATTCCACTCGGGTTGATTCCATTCTATTCTATTCCATTCCATTCCATTCCACTCGATTCCATTAGATTCCATTCGATTCCATTCGATTCCATTCGATTCCATTCCATTCCATTGAATTCCATTCCATTCCATTGAATTCCGTTCCATTCCATTCAATTCCATTCCATTCCATTCCATTCCATTCCATTTGAATTCCATTCCATTCCATTCCATTCCATTCCATTCCATTCCATTCCATTCCATTCCATTCCATTCTACTCGGGTTGATTCCATTCTATTACATTCCATTCCATTCGATTCCATTCGATTCCAATCGATTCCATTCGATTCCATTCCATTCCATTCCATTCAATTGAATTCCATTCCATTCCATTGAATTCCATTCCATTCCATTCCATTGAATTCCATTCCATTCCATTCCATTCCATTCCATTCCATTCCATTCCATTGAATTCCGTTCCATTCCATTCCATTCCATTCCATTCCATTCCATTCCATTCCATTGAATTCCATTACATTGAATTCCATTCCATTCCATTCCATTCCATGGAATTCCATTCCATTCCATTCCGTTCCATTCCGTTCCGTTCCGTACCGTTCCATTCCATTCCATTCCATTCCATTGAATTCCGTTCCATTCCATTGAATTCCATTCCATTCCGTTCCATTCCATTGAATTCCGTTCCGTTCCGTTCCGTTCCGTTCCGTTCCATTCCGTTCCATTCCGTTCCATTCCGTTCTACTCGGGTTGATTCCATTCTATTCCATTCCATTCCACTCGATTCCATTCCATTCGATTCCATTCCATTCCATTCCATTCCGTTCTACTCGGGTTCATTCCATTCCATTCCTTTCCGTTCCGTTCCGTTCCGTTCCGTTCCGTTCCGTTCTACTCGGGTTGTTTCCATTCTATTCCATTCCATTCCATTCCATTCCATTCTATTCCATTCGACTCCATTCGATTCAATTCGATTCCATTCCATTCCATTCCATTCCATTCCATTCCATTCCATTGAATTCCATTCCATTCCATTCCGTTCCATTCCATTCCGTTCCATTCCATTCCATTCCATTCCATTCCATTACATTACATTCCCTTCCTTTCCGTTCCATTCCGTTCCATTCCATTGAATTCCGATCCATTGCATGGAATTCCGTTCCATTCCATTCCATTCCTTTCCGTTCCGTTCCGTTCCGTTCGGTTCCGTTCTACTCGGATTGATTCCATTCTATTCCATTCCATTCCATTCGATTCCATTCGATTCCATTCGATTCCATTCGACTCCATTCCAATCCATTCCATTCCATTCCATTCCATTCCATTCCATTCCATTGAACTCCATTCCATTCCATTCAATTCCATTCCATTCCATTCCATTGAATTCCATTCCATTCCATTCCATTCCATTGAATTCTGTTCCATTCCATTCCATTCCATTCCATTCCGTTCTACTCGGGTTGATTCCATTCTATTCCATTCCGTTCCGTTCCGTTCCGTTCCGTTCCGTTCCATTCCACTCGGGTTGATTCCATTCTATTCCATTCCATTCCATTCCATTCCACTCGATTCCATTAGATTCCATTCGATTCCATTCGATTCCATTCGATTCCATTCCATTCCATTGAATTCCATTCCATTCCATTCCATTCCATTGAATTCCGTTCCATTCCATTCCATTCCATTCCATTCCATTCCATTCCATTCCATTTGAATTCCATTCCATTCCATTCCATTCCATTCCATTCCATTCCATTCCATTCCATTCCATTCCATTCTACTCGGGTTGATTCCATTCTATTACATTCCATTCCATTCGATTCCATTCGATTCCAATCAATTCCATTCGATTCCATTCCATTCCATTCCATTCAATTGAATTCCATTCCATTCCATTCCATTCCATTCCATTCCATTCCATTCCATTCCATTCCATTCCATTGAATCCCATTCCATTCCATTCCATTCCATTCCATTCCATTCCATTCCATTCCATTCCATTCCATTGAATTCCGTTCCATTCCATTCCATTCCATTCCATTCCATTCCATTGAATTCCATTACATTGAATTCCATTCCATTCCATTCCATTCCATGGAATTCCATTCCATTCCGTTCCGTTCCATTCCGTTCCGTTCCGTACCGTTCCATTCCATTCCATTCCATTCCATTGAATTCCGTTCCATTCCATTGAATTCCATTCCATTCCGTTCCATTCCATTGAATTCCGTTCCGTTCCGTTCCGTTCCGTTCCGTTCCATTCCGTTCCATTCCGTTCCATTCCGTTCTACTCGGGTTGATTCCATTCTATTCCATTCCATTCCACTCGATTCCATTCCATTCGATTCCATTCCATTCCATTCCATTCCGTTCTACTCGGGTTCATTCCATTCCATTCCTTTCCGTTCCGTTCCGTTCCGTTCTACTCGGGTTGATTCCATTCTATTCCATTCCATTCCATTCGATTCCATTCTATTCCATTCGATTCCATTCTATTCAATTCGATTCCATTCCATTCCATTCCATTCCATTCCATTCCATTGAATTCCATTCCATTCCATTCCGTTCCATTCCATTCCGTTCCATTCCATTCCATTCCATTCCATTCCATTCCATTGAATTCCATTCCATTCCATTCCATTCCATTGAATTCTGTTCCATTCAATTCCATTCCATTCCATTCCGTTCTACTCGGGTTGATTCCATTCTATTCCATTCCGTTCCGTTCCGTTCCGTTCCGTTCCTTTCCGTTCCCTTCCATTCCACTCGGGTTGGTTCCATTCTATTCCATTCCATTGCATTCGATTCCATTCGATTCCATTCGATTCCATTCGATTCCATTCGATTCCATTCGATTCCATTCGATTCCATTCCATTCCATTGAATTCCGTTCCATTCCATTCCATTCCATTGAATTCCGTTCCATTCCATTCCATTCCATTCCATTCCATTCCATTCCATTCCATTTGAATTCCATTCCATTCCATTCCGTTCCATTCCATTCCATTCCATTCCATTCCATTCTACTCGGGTTGATTCCATTCTATTCCATTCCATTCCATTCGATTCCATTCGATTCCATTCGATTCCATTCGATTCCATTCCATTCCATTCCATTCCATTCCATTGAATTCCATACCATTGAATTCCATTCCATTCCATTCCATTCCATCGAATTCCATTCCAGTCCGTTCCATTCCGTTCCGTTCCGTTCCGTTCCGTTCCATTCCATTCCATTCCATTCCATGGAATTCCATTCCATTCCATTCCATTCCATTCCGTTCCATTCCATTCCGTTCCATTCCATTCCATTCCATTCCATTCCGTTCCGTTCCATTCCGTTCCATTCCGTTCCATTCCATTGAATTCCGTTCCATTGCATTGAATTCCGTTCCATTCCATTCCATTCCTTTCCGTTCCGTTCCGTTCCGTTCCGTTCCGTTCCGTTCTACTTGGGTTGATTCCATTCTATTCCATTCCATTCCATTCGATTCCATTCTATTCCATTCGATTCCATTCGATTCAATTCAATTCCATTCCATTCCATTCCATTCCATTCCATTCCATTGAATTCCATTCCATTCCATTCCATTGAATTCCATTCCATTCCATTCCATTGAATTCCATTCCATTCCATTGAATTCCATTCCATTCCATTCCATTCGATTCCATTCCATTCCATTGAATTCCATTCCATTCCATTCCATTCCATTCCATTGAATTCCATTCCATTGAATTCCATTCCATTCCATTGAATTCCATTCCAATCCATTCCATTCCATTGAATTCCGTTCCATTCCATTCCATTCCGTTCCATTCCATTTGAATTCCATTCCATTCCATTCCATTCCATTCCATTCTACTCGGGTTGATTCCATTCTATTCCATTCCATTCCATTCCATTCCATTCGATTCCATTCGATTCCATTCCATTCCATTCAATTCCATTGAATTCCATTCCATTCCATTCCATTCCATCCCATTCCATTGAATTCCATTCCATTCCATTCCATTCCATGCAATTCCATTCCATTCCATTGACTTCCATTCCATTCCATTCCGTTCCATTCCATTATGTTCCATTCCATTCCATTCCATTCCATTCAATTCCATTGACTTCCATTCCATTCCATTCCGTTCCATTCCATTATGTTCCATTCCATTCCATTCCATTCCATTCAATTCCATTCCGTTCCGTTCCATTCCGTTCCATTCCGTTCCATTCCATTGAATTCTGATCCATTGCATTGAATTCCTTTCCATTCCTTTCCATTCCTTTCCGTTCCGTTCCGTTCCCTTCTACTCGGGTTGATTCCATTCTATTCCATTCCATTCCATTCGATTCCATTCGATTCCATTCGATTCCATTCGATTCCATTCCATTCCATTCCATTCCATTCCATTCCATTGAATTCCTTTCCATTCCATTGAATTCCATTCCATTCCATTCCATTCGATTCCATTCGATTCCATTGAATTCCATTCCATTCCATTCCATTCCATTCCATTCCATTGAATTCCATTGAATTCCATTCCAATGAATTCCATTCCATTCCATTCCATTCAATTCCATTCCATTCCATTGAATTAATTTCCATTCCATTCCATTCCATTCCATTCCATTCTATTCCATCGAATTCCATTCCATTCCATTCCATTCCATTCCATTCCATTCCATTCCATTCCATTCCATTCCATTCCATTCTACTCGGGTTGATTCCATTCTATTCCATTCCATTCCATTCGATTCCATTCGATTCCAATCCATTCCATTCCATTCCATTCCATTCAATTGAATTCCATTCCATTCCATTCCATTCCATTCCATTCCATTCCATTCCGTTCCATTCCATTCCATCGAATTCCATTCCATTCCATTCCATTCCATTCCATTAAATTCCATTCCATTCCGTTCCGTTCCGTTCCGTTCCGTTTCGTTCTGTTCCGTTCCGTTCCATTCCATTCCATTCCATTCCATTCCATTGAATTCCGTTCCATTCCATTGAATTCCATTCCATTTCGTTCCATTCCATTGAATTCTGTTCCGTTCCGTTCCATTCCGTTCCGTTCCATTCCGTTCCATCCCGTTCCTTTCCGTTCTACTCGGGTTGATTCCATTCTATTCCATTCCATTCCATTCGATTCCATTCGATTCCATTCGAATCCATTCGATTCCATTCGATTCCATTCGATTCCATTCCATTCCATTGAATTCCATTCCATTCCATTCCATTCCATTGAATTCCGTTCCATTCCATTCAATTCCATTCCATTCCATTCCTTTCCGTTCCGTTCCGTTCCGTTCCGTTCTACTCGGGTTGTTTCCATTCTATTCCATTCCATTCCATTCGATTCCATTCTATTCCATTCGATTCCATTCGATTCAATTCGATTCCATTCCATTCCATTCCATTCCATTCCATTCCATTCCATTGAATTCCATTCCGTTCCATTCCGTTCCATTCCATTGAATTCCGATCCATTGCATTGAATTCCGTTCCATTCCATTCCATTCCTTTCCGTTCTGTTCCGTTCCGTTCCGTTCCGTTCTACTCGGATTGATTCCATTCTATTCCATTCCATTCCATTCGATTCCATTCGATTCCATTCGATTCCATTCGACTCCATTCCATTCCATTCCATTCCATTCCATTCCATTCCATTCCATTGAACTCCATTCCATTCCATTCCATTCCATTCCCTTCCATTCCATTGAATTCCATTCCATTCCATTCCATTCCATTGAATTCTGTTCCATTCCATTCCATTCCATTCCATTCCGTTCTACTCCGGTTGATTCCATTCTATTCCATTCCGTTCCGTTCCGTTCCGTTCCGTTCCGTTCCATTCCACTCGGGTTGATTCCATTCTATTCCATTCCATTCCATTCCATTCCATTCGATTCCATTCGATTCCATTCGATTCCATTCGATTCCATTCGATTCCATTCCATTCCATTGAATTCCATTCCATTCCATTCCATTGAATTCCGTTCCATTCCATTCAATTCCATTCCATTCCATTCCATTCCATTCCATTTGAATTCCATTCCATTCCATTCCATTCCATTCCATTCCATTCCATTCCATTCCATTCTACTCGGGTTGATTCCATTCTATTACATTCCATTCCATTCGATTCCATTCGATTCCATTCGATTCCATTCGATTCCATTCCATTCCATTCCATTCAATTGAATTCCATTCCATTCCATTCCATTCCATTCCATTCCATTGAATTCCATTCCATTCCATTCCATTCCATTCCATTCCATTCCATTCCATTCCATTCCATTCCATTGAATTCCGTTCCATTCCATTCCATTCCATTCCATTCCATTCCATTGAATTCCATTACATTGAATTCCATTCCATTCCATTCCATTCCATGGAATTCCATTCCATTCCGTTCCGTTCCATTCCGTTCCGTTCCGTACCGTTCCATTCCATTCCATTCCATTCCATTGAATTCCGTTCCATTCCATTGAATTCCATTCCATTCCGTGCCATTCCATTGAATTCCGTTCCGTTCCGTTCCGTTCTGTTCCGTTCCATTCCGTTCCATTCCGTTCCATTCCGTTCTACTCGGGTTGATTCCATTCTATTCCATTCCATTCCACTCGATTCCATTCCATTCGATTCCATTCCATTCCATTCCATTCCGTTCTACTCGGGTTCATTCCATTCCATTCCTTTCCGTTCCGTTCCGTTCCGTTCTACTCGGGTTGATTCCATTCTATTCCATTCCATTCCATTCGATTCCATTCTATTCCATTCGATTCCATTCTATTCAATTCGATTCCATTCCATTCCATTCCATTCCATTCCATTCCATTGAATTCCATTCCATTCCATTCCGTTCCATTCCATTCCGTTCCATTCCATTCCATTCCATTCCATTACGTTCCGTTCCATTCCGTTCCATTCCATTGAATTCCGATCCATTGCATTGAATTCCGTTCCATTCCATTCCATTCCTTTCCGTTCCGTTCCATTCCGTTCCGTTCCGTTCTACTCGGGTTGATTCCATTCTATTCCATTCCATTCCATTCGATTCCAATGTATTCCATTCGATTCCATTCGATTCAATTCGATTCCATTCCATTCCATTCCATTCCATTCCATTGAATTCCATTCCATTCCATTCCGTTCCATTCCATTCCGTTCCATTCCATTACGTTCCGTTCCATTCCGTTCCATTCCGTTCCATTCCATTGAATACCGATCCATTGCATTGAATTCCGTTCCATTCCATTCCATTCCTTTCCGTTCCGTTCCGTTCCGTTCCATTCCGTTCTACTCGGATTGATTCCATTCTATTCCATTCCATTCCATTCGATTCCATTCGATTCCATCCGATTCCATTCCATTCCATTCCATTCCATTCCATTCCATTGAACTCCATTCCATTCCATTCCATTCCATTCCATTCCATTCCATTGAATTCCATTCCATTCCATTCCATTCCATTGAAATCTGTTCCATTCAATTCCATTCCATTCCATTCCGTTCTACTCGGGTTGATTCCATTCTATTCCATTCCGTTCCGTTCCGTTCCGTTCCGTTCCTTTCCGTTCCATTCCATTCCACTCGGGTTGGTTCCATTCTATTCCATTCCATTGCATTCGATTCCATTCGATTCCATTCGATTCCATTCGATTCCATTCGATTCCATTCGATTCCATTCCATTCCATTGAATTCCGTTCCATTCCATTCCATTCCATTCCATTCCATTCCATTCCATTCCGTTCCATTCCATTCCATCGAATTCCATTCCATTATATTCCATTCCATTCCATTAACTTCCATTCCATTCCGTTCCGTTCCGTTCCATTCCGTTCCGTTTCGTTCTGTTCCGTTCCGTTCCATTCCATTCCATTCCATTCCATTCCATTGAATTCCGTTCCATTCCATTGAATTCCATTCCATTTCGTTCCATTCCATTGAATTCTGTTCCGTTCCGTTCCATTCCGTTCCGTTCCATTCCGTTCCATTCCGTTCTTTCCGTTCTACTCGGGTTGATTCCATTCTATTCCATTCCATTCCATTCGATTCCATTCGATTCCATTCGAATCCATTCGATTCCATTCGATTCCATTCGATTCCATTCCATTCCATTGAATTCCATTCCATTCCATTCCATTCCATTGAATTCCGTTCCATTCCATTCAATTCCATTCCATTCCATTCCTTTCCGTTCCGTTCCGTTCCGTTCCATTCCGTTCTACTCGGGTTGATTCCATTCTATTCCATTCCATTCCATTCGATTCCATTCTATTCCATTCGATTCCATTCTATTCAATTCGATTCCATTCCATTCCATTCCATTCCATTCCATTCCATTCCATTGAATTCCATTCCATTCCATTCCGTTCCATTCCATTCCGTTCCATTCCATTCCATTCCATTCCATTCCATTCCATTCCATTACGTTCCGTTCCATTCCGTTCCATTCCATTGAATTCCGATCCATTGCATTGAATTCCGTTCCATTCCATTCCATTCCTTTCCGTTCCGTTCCGTTCCGTTCCGTTCCGTTCTACTCGGGTTGATTCCATTCTATTCCATTCCATTCCATTCGATTCCAATCTATTCCATTCGATTCCATTCGATTCAATTCGATTCCATTCCATTCCATTCCATTCCATTCCATTGAATTCCATTCCATTCCATTCCGTTCCATTCCATTCCGTTCCATTCCATTACGTTCCGTTCCATTCCGTTCCATTCCGTTCCATTCCATTGAATTCCGATCCATTGCATTGAATTCCGTTCCATTCCATTCCATTCCTTTCCGTTCCGTTCCGTTCCGTTCCATTCCGTTCTACTCGGATTGATTCCATTCTATTCCATTCCATTCCATTCGATTCCATTCGATTCCATTCGATTCCATTCCATTCCATTCCATTCCATTCCATTCCATTCCATTGAATTCCTTTCCATTCCATTGAATTCCATTCCATTCCATTCCATTCGATTCCATTCGATTCCATTGAATTCCATTCCATTCCATTCCTTTCCATTCCATTCCATTCCATTCCATTCCATTCCATTGAATTCCATTGAATTCCATTCCAATGAATTCCATTCCATTCCATTCCATTCCATTCCATTCCATTCCATTCCATAGAATTAATTTCCATTCCATTCCATTCCATTCCATTCCATTCCATTCCATTCTATTCCATCGAATTCCATTCCATTCCATTCCATTCCATTCCATTCCATTCCATTCCATTCCATTCCATTCCATTCTACTCGGGTTGATTCCATTCTATTCCATTCCATTCCATTCGATTCCATTCGATTCCATTCCATTCCATTCCATTCCATTCCATTCAATTGAATTCCATTCCATTCCATTCCATTCCATTCCATTCCATTCCATTCCGTTCCATTCCATTCCATCGAATTCCATTCCATTCCATTCCTTTCCATTCCATTGAATTCCATTCCATTCCGTTCCGTTCCGTTCCGTTCCGCTCCGTTTCGTTCCGTTCCGTTCCGTTCCATTCCATTCCATTCCATTCCATTGAATTCCGTTCCATTCCATTGAATTCCATTCCATTTCGTTCCATTCCATTTAATTCTGTTCCGTTCCATTCCGTTCCGTTCCGTTTCGTTCCGTTCCGTTCCGTTCCATTCCATTCCATTCCATTCCATTGAATTCCATTCCATTCCATTCCATTCCATTGAATTCCATTCCATTCCATTCCATTCGATTCCATTCCATTCCATGGAATTCCATTCCATTCCATTCCATTCCATTCCATTCCATTCCATTCCATTCCATTCCATTGAATTCCATTGAATTCCATTCCATTCCATTGAATTCCATTCCTTTCCATTCCATTCCATTGAATTCCGTTCAATTCCATTCCATTCCATTCCATTCCATTCCATTCCATTCGAATTCCATTCCATTCCATTCCATTCCATTCCATTCCATTCCATTCCATTCCATTGCATTCCATTCTACTCGGGTTGATTCCTTTCTATTCCATTCCATTCCATTCGATTCCATTCGATTCCTTTCGATTCCATTCCATTCCATTCCATTCCATTGAATTCCGTTCCATTGAATTCCATTCCTTTCCGTTCCGTTCCGTTCCGTTCTGTTCCATTCTACTCGGGTTGATTCCATTCTATTCCTTTACATTCCATTCGATTCCATTCGATTCCATTCCATTCCATTCCATTTGAATTCCATTGCATTCCATTCCATTCCATTCCATTCCATTCCATCGAATTCCATTCCATTCGATTCCATTCCATTCCATTCCATTCCATTCCATTCCATTCTAGTCGGGTTGATTCCATTCTATTCCATTCCATTCCATTCGATTCCATTCGATTCCATTCGATTCCATTCGATTCCATTCCATTCCATTCCATTCAATTGAATTCCATTCCATTCCATTCCATTCCATTCCATTCCATTCCATTGAATTCCATTGAATTCCATTCCATTGAATTCCATTCCATTCCATTGAATTCCATTCCATTCCATTCCATTCCATTCCATTCCGTTCCATTCCATTCCGTTCCATTCCATTCCATTCCTTTCCATTCCATTCCGTTCCGTTCCATTCCTTTCCATTCCGTTCCATTCCATTGAATTCCGTTCCATTGCATTGAATTCCGTTCCATTCCATTCCATTCCTTTCCGTTCCGTTCCATTCCGTTCCGTTCCGTTCCGTTCCGTTCTACTCGGGTTGATTCCATTCTATTCCATTCCATTCCATTCGATTCCATTCTATTCCATTCGATTCCATTCGATTCAATTCGATTCCATTCCATTCCATTCCATTCCATTCCATTCCATTCCATTCCATTCCATTCCATTGAATTCCATTCCATTCCATTCCATTCCATTCCATTCCGTTCTACTCGGGTTGATTCCATTCTATTCCATTCCGTTCCGTTCCGTTCCGTTCCGTTCCTTTCCGTTCCATTCCATTCCACTCGGGTTGGTTCCATTCTATTCCATTCCATTGCATTCGATTCCATTCGATTCCATTCGATTCCATTCGATTCCATTCGATTCCATTCGATTCCATTCGATTCCATTCCATTCCATTGAATTCCGTTCCATTCCATTCCATTCCATTGAATTCCGTTCCATTCCATTCAATTCCATTCCATTCCATTCCATTCCATTTGAATTCCATTCCATTCCATTCCATTCCATTCCATTCCGTTCCATTCCATTCCATTCCTTTCCATTCCATTCCGTTCCGTTCCATTCCTTTCCATTCCGTTCCATTCCATTGAATTCCGTTCCATTGCATTGAATTCCGTTCCATTCCATTCCATTCCTTTCCGTTCCGTTCCATTCCGTTCCGTTCCGTTCCGTTCTACTCGGGTTGATTCCATTCTATTCCATTCCATTCCATTCGATTCCATTCTATTCCATTCGATTCCATTCGATTCAATTCGATTCCATTCCATTCCATTCCATTCCATTCCATTCCATTCCATTCCATTGAATTCCATTCCATTCCATTCCATTCCATTCCATTCCATTCCATTCCATTCCATTGAATTCCATTCCATTCCATTCCATTCCATTGAATTCTGTTCCATTCAATTCCATTCCATTCCATTCCGTTCTACTCGGGTTGATTCCATTCTATTCCATTCCGTTCCGTTCCGTTCCGTTCCGTTCCTTTCCGTTCCATTCCATTCCACTCGGGTTGGTTCCATTCTATTCCATTCCATTGCATTCGATTCCATTCGATTCCATTCGATTCCATTCGATTCCATTCGATTCCATTCGATTCCATTCGATTCCATTCCATTCCATTGAATTCCGTTCCATTCCATTCCATTCCATTGAATTCCGTTCCATTCCATTCAATTCCATTCCATTCCATTCCATTCCATTTGAATTCCATTCCATTCCATTCCGTTCCATTCCATTCCATTCCATTCCATTCCATTCCATTCCATTCCATTCTACTCGGGTTGATTCCATTCTATTCCATTCCATTCCATTCGATGCCATTCGATTCCATTCGATTCCATTCCATTCCATTCCATTCCATTCCATTCCATTCCATTGAATTCCATTCCATTGAATTCCATTCCATTCCATTGAATTCCATTCCATTCCATTCCATTCCATTGAAGTCCGTTCCATTCCATTCCATTCCACTCCATTCCATTCCATTGAATTCCATACCATTGAATTCCATTCCATTCCATTCCATTCCATTGAATTCCATTCCAGTCCGTTCCGTTCCGTTCCGTTCCGTTCCGTTCCGTTCCATTCCATTCCATTCCATTCCATGGAATTCCATTCCATTCCATTCCATTCCATGGAATTCCATTCCATTCCATTCCATTCCATGGAATTCCATTCCATTCCATTCCATTCCATGGAATTCCATTCCATTCCATTCCATTCCATTCCGTTCCATTCCATTCCGTTCCATTCCATTCCATTCCATTCCATTCCGTTCCGTTCCATTCCATTCCATTCCGTTCCATTCCATTGAATTCCGTTCCATTGCATTGAATTCCGTTCCATTCCATTCCATTCCTTTCAGTTCCGTTCCGTTCCGTTCCGTTCCGTTCCGTTCTACTCGGGTTGATTCCATTCTATTCCATTCCATTCCATTCGATTCCATTCTATTCCATTCGATTCCATTCGATTCAATTCGATTCCATTCCATTCCATTCCATTCCATTCCATTCCATTGAATTCCATTCCATTCCATTCCATTCCATTCCATTCCATTCCATTCCATTGAATTCCATTCCATTCCATTGAATTCCATTCCATTCCATTCCATTCGATTCCATTCCATTCCATTCCATTCCATTCCATTCCATTCCATTCCATTGAATTCCATTCCATTGAATTCCATTCCATTCCATTGAATTCCATTCCAATCCATTCCATTCCATTGAATTCCGTTCCATTCCATTCCATTCCGTTCCATTCCATTTGAATTCCATTCCATTCCATTCCATTCCATTCCATTCCATTCTACTCGGGTTGATTCCATTCTATTCCATTCCATTCCATTCGATTCCATTCGATGCCATTCGATTCCATTCGATTCCATTCGATTCCATTCCATTCCATTCCATTCCACTGAAGTCCGTTCCATTCCATTCCATTCCACTCCATTCCATTCCATTGAATTCCATACCATTGAATTCCATTCCATTCCATTCCATTCCATTTAATTCCATTCCAGTCCGTTCCGTTCCGTTCCGTTCCGTTCCGTTCCGTTCCATTCCATTCCATTCCATTCCATGGAATTCCATTCCATTCCATTCCATTCCATGGAATTCCATTCCATTCCATTCCATTCCATTCCGTTCCATTCCATTCCGTTCCATTCCATTCCATTCCATTCCATTCCGTTCCGTTCCATTCCATTCCTTTCCGTTCCATTCCATTGAATTCCGTTCCATTGCATTGAATTCCGTTCCATTCCATTCCATTCCTTTCAGTTCCGTTCCGTTCCGTTCCGTTCCGTTCCGTTCTACTCGGGTTGATTCCATTCTATTCCATTCCATTCCATTCGATTCCATTCTATTCCATTCGATTCCATTCGATTCAATTCGATTCCATTCCATTCCATTCCATTCCATTCCATTCCATTCCATTGAATTCCATTCCATTCCATTCCATTCCATTCCATTCCATTCCATTCCATTGAATTCCATTCCATTCCATTGAATTCCATTCCATTCCATTCCATTCGATTCCATTCCATTCCATTCCATTCCATTCCATTTCATTCCATAGAATTCCATTCCATTGAATTCCATTCCATTCCATTGAATTCCATTCCAATCCATTCCATTCCATTGAATTCCGTTCCATTGCATTCCATTCCGTTCCATTCCATTTGAATTCCATTCCATTCCATTCCATTCCATTCCATTCTACTCGGGTTGATTCCATTCTATTCCATTCCATTCCATTCGATTCCATTCGATTCCATTCCATTCCATTCCATTCCATTCCATTCCATTCCATTCCATTGAATTCCATTCCATTGAATTCCATTCCATTCCATTGAATTCCATTCCAATCCATTCCATTCCATTGAATTCCGTTCCATTCCATTCCATTCCGTTCCATTCCATTTGAATTCCATTCCATTCCATTCCATTCCATTCCATTCTACTCGGGTTGATTCCATTCTATTCCATTCCATTCCATTCGATTCCATTCGATTCCATTCGATTCCATTCCATTCCATTCAATTCCATTGAATTCCATTCCATTCCATTCCATTCCATCCCATTCCATTGAATTCCATTCCATTCCATTCCATTCCATGGAATTCAATTCCATTCCATTCCATTCCATTCCATTCCATTCCATTCCATTGAATTCCATTCCATTGAATTCCATTCCATTCCATTGAATTCCATTCCAATCCATTCCATTCCATTGAATTCCGTTCCATTCCATTCCATTCCGTTCCATTCCATTTGAATTCCATTCCATTCCATTCCATTCCATTCCATTCTACTCGGGTTGATTCCATTCTATTCCATTCCATTCCATTCCATTCCATTCGATTCCATTCGATTCCATTCCATTCCATTCAATTCCATTGAATTCCATTCCATTCCATTCCATTCCATCCCATTCCATTGAATTCCATTCCATTCCATTCCATTCCATGCAATTCCATTCCATTCCATTGACTTCCATTCCATTCCATTCCGTTCCATTCCATTATGTTCCATTCCATTCCATTCCATTCCATTCAATTCCATTGACTTCCATTCCATTCCATTCCGTTCCATTCCATTATGTTCCATTCCATTCCATTCCATTCCATTCAATTCCATTCCGTTCCGTTCCATTCCGTTCCATTCCGTTCCATTCCATTGAATTCTGATCCATTGCATTGAATTCCTTTCCATTCCTTTCCATTCCTTTCCGTTCCGTTCCGTTCGTTCTACTCGGGTTGATTCCATTCTATTCCATTCCATTCCATTCGATTCCATTCGATTCCATTCGATTCCATTCGATTCCATTCCATTCCATTCCATTCCATTCCATTCCATTGAATTCCTTTCCATTCCATTGAATTCCATTCCATTCCATTCCATTCGATTCCATTCGATTCCATTGAATTCCATTCCATTCCATTCCATTCCATTCCATTCCATTGAATTCCATTGAATTCCATTCCAATGAATTCCATTCCATTCCATTCCATTCAATTCCATTCCATTCCATTGAATTAATTTCCATTCCATTCCATTCCATTCCATTCCATTCTATTCCATCGAATTCCATTCCATTCCATTCCATTCCATTCCATTCCATTCCATTCCATTCCATTCCATTCCATTCCATTCTACTCGGGTTGATTCCATTCTATTCCATTCCATTCCATTCGATTCCATTCGATTCCAATCCATTCCATTCCATTCCATTCCATTCAATTGAATTCCATTCCATTCCATTCCATTCCATTCCATTCCATTCCATTCCGTTCCATTCCATTCCATCGAATTCCATTCCATTCCATTCCATTCCATTCCATTAAATTCCATTCCATTCCGTTCCGTTCCGTTCCGTTCCGTTTCGTTCTGTTCCGTTCCGTTCCATTCCATTCCATTCCATTCCATTCCATTGAATTCCGTTCCATTCCATTGAATTCCATTCCATTTCGTTCCATTCCATTGAATTCTGTTCCGTTCCGTTCCATTCCGTTCCGTTCCATTCCGTTCCATCCCGTTCCTTTCCGTTCTACTCGGGTTGATTCCATTCTATTCCATTCCATTCCATTCGATTCCATTCGATTCCATTCGAATCCATTCGATTCCATTCGATTCCATTCGATTCCATTCCATTCCATTGAATTCCATTCCATTCCATTCCATTCCATTGAATTCCGTTCCATTCCATTCAATTCCATTCCATTCCATTCCTTTCCGTTCCGTTCCGTTCCGTTCCGTTCCGTTCTACTCGGGTTGTTTCCATTCTATTCCATTCCATTCCATTCGATTCCATTCTATTCCATTCGATTCCATTCGATTCAATTCGATTCCATTCCATTCCATTCCATTCCATTCCATTCCATTCCATTGAATTCCATTCCGTTCCATTCCGTTCCATTCCATTGAATTCCGATCCATTGCATTGAATTCCGTTCCATTCCATTCCATTCCTTTCCGTTCTGTTCCGTTCCGTTCCGTTCCGTTCTACTCGGATTGATTCCATTCTATTCCATTCCATTCCATTCGATTCCATTCGATTCCATTCGATTCCATTCGACTCCATTCCATTCCATTCCATTCCATTCCATTCCATTCCATTCCATTGAACTCCATTCCATTCCATTCCATTCCATTCCCTTCCATTCCATTGAATTCCATTCCATTCCATTCCATTCCATTGAATTCTGTTCCATTCCATTCCATTCCATTCCATTCCGTTCTACTCCGGTTGATTCCATTCTATTCCATTCCGTTCCGTTCCGTTCCGTTCCGTTCCGTTCCATTCCACTCGGGTTGATTCCATTCTATTCCATTCCATTCCATTCCATTCCATTCGATTCCATTCGATTCCATTCGATTCCATTCGATTCCATTCGATTCCATTCCATTCCATTGAATTCCATTCCATTCCATTCCATTGAATTCCGTTCCATTCCATTCAATTCCATTCCATTCCATTCCATTCCATTCCATTTGAATTCCATTCCATTCCATTCCATTCCATTCCATTCCATTCCATTCCATTCCATTCTACTCGGGTTGATTCCATTCTATTACATTCCATTCCATTCGATTCCATTCGATTCCATTCGATTCCATTCGATTCCATTCCATTCCATTCCATTCAATTGAATTCCATTCCATTCCATTCCATTCCATTCCATTCCATTGAATTCCATTCCATTCCATTCCATTCCATTCCATTCCATTCCATTCCATTCCATTCCATTCCATTGAATTCCGTTCCATTCCATTCCATTCCATTCCATTCCATTCCATTCCATTGAATTCCATTACATTGAATTCCATTCCATTCCATTCCATTCCATGGAATTCCATTCCATTCCGTTCCGTTCCATTCCGTTCCGTTCCGTACCGTTCCATTCCATTCCATTCCATTCCATTGAATTCCGTTCCATTCCATTGAATTCCATTCCATTCCGTGCCATTCCATTGAATTCCGTTCCGTTCCGTTCCGTTCTGTTCCGTTCCATTCCGTTCCATTCCGTTCCATTCCGTTCTACTCGGGTTGATTCCATTCTATTCCATTCCATTCCACTCGATTCCATTCCATTCGATTCCATTCCATTCCATTCCATTCCGTTCTACTCGGGTTCATTCCATTCCATTCCTTTCCGTTCCGTTCCGTTCCGTTCTACTCGGGTTGATTCCATTCTATTCCATTCCATTCCATTCGATTCCATTCTATTCCATTCGATTCCATTCTATTCAATTCGATTCCATTCCATTCCATTCCATTCCATTCCATTCCATTGAATTCCATTCCATTCCATTCCGTTCCATTCCATTCCGTTCCATTCCATTCCATTCCATTCCATTACGTTCCGTTCCATTCCGTTCCATTCCATTGAATTCCGATCCATTGCATTGAATTCCGTTCCATTCCATTCCATTCCTTTCCGTTCCGTTCCATTCCGTTCCGTTCCGTTCTACTCGGGTTGATTCCATTCTATTCCATTCCATTCCATTCGATTCCAATGTATTCCATTCGATTCCATTCGATTCAATTCGATTCCATTCCATTCCATTCCATTCCATTCCATTGAATTCCATTCCATTCCATTCCGTTCCATTCCATTCCGTTCCATTCCATTACGTTCCGTTCCATTCCGTTCCATTCCGTTCCATTCCATTGAATACCGATCCATTGCATTGAATTCCGTTCCATTCCATTCCATTCCTTTCCGTTCCGTTCCGTTCCGTTCCATTCCGTTCTACTCGGATTGATTCCATTCTATTCCATTCCATTCCATTCGATTCCATTCGATTCCATCCGATTCCATTCCATTCCATTCCATTCCATTCCATTCCATTGAACTCCATTCCATTCCATTCCATTCCATTCCATTCCATTCCATTGAATTCCATTCCATTCCATTCCATTCCATTGAAATCTGTTCCATTCAATTCCATTCCATTCCATTCCGTTCTACTCGGGTTGATTCCATTCTATTCCATTCCGTTCCGTTCCGTTCCGTTCCGTTCCTTTCCGTTCCATTCCATTCCACTCGGGTTGGTTCCATTCTATTCCATTCCATTGCATTCGATTCCATTCGATTCCATTCGATTCCATTCGATTCCATTCGATTCCATTCGATTCCATTCCATTCCATTGAATTCCGTTCCATTCCATTCCATTCCATTCCATTCCATTCCATTCCGTTCCATTCCATTCCATCGAATTCCATTCCATTATATTCCATTCCATTCCATTAACTTCCATTCCATTCCGTTCCGTTCCGTTCCATTCCGTTCCGTTTCGTTCTGTTCCGTTCCGTTCCATTCCATTCCATTCCATTCCATTCCATTGAATTCCGTTCCATTCCATTGAATTCCATTCCATTTCGTTCCATTCCATTGAATTCTGTTCCGTTCCGTTCCATTCCGTTCCGTTCCATTCCGTTCCATTCCGTTCTTTCCGTTCTACTCGGGTTGATTCCATTCTATTCCATTCCATTCCATTCGATTCCATTCGATTCCATTCGAATCCATTCGATTCCATTCGATTCCATTCGATTCCATTCCATTCCATTGAATTCCATTCCATTCCATTCCATTCCATTGAATTCCGTTCCATTCCATTCAATTCCATTCCATTCCATTCCTTTCCGTTCCGTTCCGTTCCGTTCCATTCCGTTCTACTCGGGTTGATTCCATTCTATTCCATTCCATTCCATTCGATTCCATTCTATTCCATTCGATTCCATTCTATTCAATTCGATTCCATTCCATTCCATTCCATTCCATTCCATTCCATTCCATTGAATTCCATTCCATTCCATTCCGTTCCATTCCATTCCGTTCCATTCCATTCCATTCCATTCCATTCCATTCCATTCCATTACGTTCCGTTCCATTCCGTTCCATTCCATTGAATTCCGATCCATTGCATTGAATTCCGTTCCATTCCATTCCATTCCTTTCCGTTCCGTTCCGTTCCGTTCCGTTCCGTTCTACTCGGGTTGATTCCATTCTATTCCATTCCATTCCATTCGATTCCAATCTATTCCATTCGATTCCATTCGATTCAATTCGATTCCATTCCATTCCATTCCATTCCATTCCATTGAATTCCATTCCATTCCATTCCGTTCCATTCCATTCCGTTCCATTCCATTACGTTCCGTTCCATTCCGTTCCATTCCGTTCCATTCCATTGAATTCCGATCCATTGCATTGAATTCCGTTCCATTCCATTCCATTCCTTTCCGTTCCGTTCCGTTCCGTTCCATTCCGTTCTACTCGGATTGATTCCATTCTATTCCATTCCATTCCATTCGATTCCATTCGATTCCATTCGATTCCATTCCATTCCATTCCATTCCATTCCATTCCATTCCATTGAATTCCTTTCCATTCCATTGAATTCCATTCCATTCCATTCCATTCGATTCCATTCGATTCCATTGAATTCCATTCCATTCCATTCCTTTCCATTCCATTCCATTCCATTCCATTCCATTCCATTGAATTCCATTGAATTCCATTCCAATGAATTCCATTCCATTCCATTCCATTCCATTCCATTCCATTCCATTCCATAGAATTAATTTCCATTCCATTCCATTCCATTCCATTCCATTCCATTCCATTCTATTCCATCGAATTCCATTCCATTCCATTCCATTCCATTCCATTCCATTCCATTCCATTCCATTCCATTCCATTCTACTCGGGTTGATTCCATTCTATTCCATTCCATTCCATTCGATTCCATTCGATTCCATTCCATTCCATTCCATTCCATTCCATTCAATTGAATTCCATTCCATTCCATTCCATTCCATTCCATTCCATTCCATTCCGTTCCATTCCATTCCATCGAATTCCATTCCATTCCATTCCTTTCCATTCCATTGAATTCCATTCCATTCCGTTCCGTTCCGTTCCGTTCCGCTCCGTTTCGTTCCGTTCCGTTCCGTTCCATTCCATTCCATTCCATTCCATTGAATTCCGTTCCATTCCATTGAATTCCATTCCATTTCGTTCCATTCCATTTAATTCTGTTCCGTTCCATTCCGTTCCGTTCCGTTTCGTTCCGTTCCGTTCCGTTCCATTCCATTCCATTCCATTCCATTGAATTCCATTCCATTCCATTCCATTCCATTGAATTCCATTCCATTCCATTCCATTCGATTCCATTCCATTCCATGGAATTCCATTCCATTCCATTCCATTCCATTCCATTCCATTCCATTCCATTCCATTCCATTCCATTCCATTCCATTGAATTCCATTGAATTCCATTCCATTCCATTGAATTCCATTCCTTTCCATTCCATTCCATTGAATTCCGTTCAATTCCATTCCATTCCATTCCATTCCATTCCATTCCATTCCATTCGAATTCCATTCCATTCCATTCCATTCCATTCCATTCCATTCCATTCCATTCCATTGCATTCCATTCTACTCGGGTTGATTCCTTTCTATTCCATTCCATTCCATTCGATTCCATTCGATTCCTTTCGATTCCATTCCATTCCATTCCATTCCATTGAATTCCGTTCCATTGAATTCCATTCCTTTCCGTTCCGTTCCGTTCCGTTCTGTTCCATTCTACTCGGGTTGATTCCATTCTATTCCTTTACATTCCATTCGATTCCATTCGATTCCATTCCATTCCATTCCATTTGAATTCCATTGCATTCCATTCCATTCCATTCCATTCCATTCCATCGAATTCCATTCCATTCGATTCCATTCCATTCCATTCCATTCCATTCCATTCCATTCTAGTCGGGTTGATTCCATTCTATTCCATTCCATTCCATTCGATTCCATTCGATTCCATTCGATTCCATTCGATTCCATTCCATTCCATTCCATTCAATTGAATTCCATTCCATTCCATTCCATTCCATTCCATTCCATTCCATTGAATTCCATTGAATTCCATTCCATTGAATTCCATTCCATTCCATTGAATTCCATTCCATTCCATTCCATTCCATTCCATTCCGTTCCATTCCATTCCGTTCCATTCCATTCCATTCCTTTCCATTCCATTCCGTTCCGTTCCATTCCTTTCCATTCCGTTCCATTCCATTGAATTCCGTTCCATTGCATTGAATTCCGTTCCATTCCATTCCATTCCTTTCCGTTCCGTTCCATTCCGTTCCGTTCCGTTCCGTTCCGTTCTACTCGGGTTGATTCCATTCTATTCCATTCCATTCCATTCGATTCCATTCTATTCCATTCGATTCCATTCGATTCAATTCGATTCCATTCCATTCCATTCCATTCCATTCCATTCCATTCCATTCCATTCCATTCCATTGAATTCCATTCCATTCCATTCCATTCCATTCCATTCCGTTCTACTCGGGTTGATTCCATTCTATTCCATTCCGTTCCGTTCCGTTCCGTTCCGTTCCTTTCCGTTCCATTCCATTCCACTCGGGTTGGTTCCATTCTATTCCATTCCATTGCATTCGATTCCATTCGATTCCATTCGATTCCATTCGATTCCATTCGATTCCATTCGATTCCATTCGATTCCATTCCATTCCATTGAATTCCGTTCCATTCCATTCCATTCCATTGAATTCCGTTCCATTCCATTCAATTCCATTCCATTCCATTCCATTCCATTTGAATTCCATTCCATTCCATTCCATTCCATTCCATTCCGTTCCATTCCATTCCATTCCTTTCCATTCCATTCCGTTCCGTTCCATTCCTTTCCATTCCGTTCCATTCCATTGAATTCCGTTCCATTGCATTGAATTCCGTTCCATTCCATTCCATTCCTTTCCGTTCCGTTCCATTCCGTTCCGTTCCGTTCCGTTCTACTCGGGTTGATTCCATTCTATTCCATTCCATTCCATTCGATTCCATTCTATTCCATTCGATTCCATTCGATTCAATTCGATTCCATTCCATTCCATTCCATTCCATTCCATTCCATTCCATTCCATTGAATTCCATTCCATTCCATTCCATTCCATTCCATTCCATTCCATTCCATTCCATTGAATTCCATTCCATTCCATTCCATTCCATTGAATTCTGTTCCATTCAATTCCATTCCATTCCATTCCGTTCTACTCGGGTTGATTCCATTCTATTCCATTCCGTTCCGTTCCGTTCCGTTCCGTTCCTTTCCGTTCCATTCCATTCCACTCGGGTTGGTTCCATTCTATTCCATTCCATTGCATTCGATTCCATTCGATTCCATTCGATTCCATTCGATTCCATTCGATTCCATTCGATTCCATTCGATTCCATTCCATTCCATTGAATTCCGTTCCATTCCATTCCATTCCATTGAATTCCGTTCCATTCCATTCAATTCCATTCCATTCCATTCCATTCCATTTGAATTCCATTCCATTCCATTCCGTTCCATTCCATTCCATTCCATTCCATTCCATTCCATTCCATTCCATTCTACTCGGGTTGATTCCATTCTATTCCATTCCATTCCATTCGATGCCATTCGATTCCATTCGATTCCATTCCATTCCATTCCATTCCATTCCATTCCATTCCATTGAATTCCATTCCATTGAATTCCATTCCATTCCATTGAATTCCATTCCATTCCATTCCATTCCATTGAAGTCCGTTCCATTCCATTCCATTCCACTCCATTCCATTCCATTGAATTCCATACCATTGAATTCCATTCCATTCCATTCCATTCCATTGAATTCCATTCCAGTCCGTTCCGTTCCGTTCCGTTCCGTTCCGTTCCGTTCCATTCCATTCCATTCCATTCCATGGAATTCCATTCCATTCCATTCCATTCCATGGAATTCCATTCCATTCCATTCCATTCCATGGAATTCCATTCCATTCCATTCCATTCCATGGAATTCCATTCCATTCCATTCCATTCCATTCCGTTCCATTCCATTCCATTCCATTCCATTCCATTCCATTCCATTCCGTTCCGTTCCATTCCATTCCATTCCGTTCCATTCCATTGAATTCCGTTCCATTGCATTGAATTCCGTTCCATTCCATTCCATTCCTTTCAGTTCCGTTCCGTTCCGTTCCGTTCCGTTCCGTTCTACTCGGGTTGATTCCATTCTATTCCATTCCATTCCATTCGATTCCATTCTATTCCATTCGATTCCATTCGATTCAATTCGATTCCATTCCATTCCATTCCATTCCATTCCATTCCATTGAATTCCATTCCATTCCATTCCATTCCATTCCATTCCATTCCATTCCATTGAATTCCATTCCATTCCATTGAATTCCATTCCATTCCATTCCATTCGATTCCATTCCATTCCATTCCATTCCATTCCATTCCATTCCATTGAATTCCATTCCATTGAATTCCATTCCATTCCATTGAATTCCATTCCAATCCATTCCATTCCATTGAATTCCGTTCCATTCCATTCCATTCCGTTCCATTCCATTTGAATTCCATTCCATTCCATTCCATTCCATTCCATTCCATTCCATTCTACTCGGGTTGATTCCATTCTATTCCATTCCATTCCATTCGATTCCATTCGATGCCATTCGATTCCATTCGATTCCATTCGATTCCATTCCATTCCATTCCATTCCATTCCATTGAATTCCATTCCATTGAATTCCATTCCATTCCATTGAATTCCATTCCATTCCATTCCATTCCACTGAAGTCCGTTCCATTCCATTCCATTCCACTCCATTCCATTCCATTGAATTCCATACCATTGAATTCCATTCCATTCCATTCCATTCCATTTAATTCCATTCCAGTCCGTTCCGTTCCGTTCCGTTCCGTTCCGTTCCGTTCCATTCCATTCCATTCCATTCCATGGAATTCCATTCCATTCCATTCCATTCCATGGAATTCCATTCCATTCCATTCCATTCCATTCCGTTCCATTCCATTCCGTTCCATTCCATTCCATTCCATTCCATTCCGTTCCGTTCCATTCCATTCCATTCCGTTCCATTCCATTGAATTCCGTTCCATTGCATTGAATTCCGTTCCATTCCATTCCATTCCTTTCAGTTCCGTTCCGTTCCGTTCCGTTCCGTTCCGTTCTACTCGGGTTGATTCCATTCTATTCCATTCCATTCCATTCGATTCCATTCTATTCCATTCGATTCCATTCGATTCAATTCGATTCCATTCCATTCCATTCCATTCCATTCCATTCCATTCCATTGAATTCCATTCCATTCCATTCCATTCCATTCCATTCCATTCCATTCCATTGAATTCCATTCCATTCCATTGAATTCCATTCCATTCCATTCCATTCGATTCCATTCCATTCCATTCCATTCCATTCCATTCCATTCCATTCCATTGAATTCCATTCCATTGAATTCCATTCCATTCCATTGAATTCCATTCCAATCCATTCCATTCCATTGAATTCCGTTCCATTGCATTCCATTCCGTTCCATTCCATTTGAATTCCATTCCATTCCATTCCATTCCATTCCATTCTACTCGGGTTGATTCCATTCTATTCCATTCCATTCCATTCGATTCCATTCGATTCCATTCCATTCCATTCCATTCCATTCCATTCCATTCCATTCCATTGAATTCCATTCCATTGAATTCCATTCCATTCCATTGAATTCCATTCCAATCCATTCCATTCCATTGAATTCCGTTCCATTCCATTCCATTCCGTTCCATTCCATTTGAATTCCATTCCATTCCATTCCATTCCATTCCATTCTACTCGGGTTGATTCCATTCTATTCCATTCCATTCCATTCGATTCCATTCGATTCCATTCGATTCCATTCCATTCCATTCAATTCCATTGAATTCCATTCCATTCCATTCCATTCCATCCCATTCCATTGAATTCCATTCCATTCCATTCCATTCCATGGAATTCAATTCCATTCCATTCCATTCCATGGAATTCCATTCCATTCCATTGAATTCCATTCCATTCCATTCCGTTCCATTCCATTATGTTCCATTCCATTCCATTCCATTCCATTCCATTCCATTCCGTTCCGTTCCATTCCGTTCTATTCCGTTCCATTCCATTGAATTCCGATCCATTGCATTGAATTCCTTTCCATTCCATTCCATTCCTTTCCGTTCCGTTCCGTTCCGTTCTACTCGGGTTGATTCCATTCTATTCCATTCCATTCCATTCGATTCCATTCGATTCCATTCGATTCCATTCGATTCCATTCGATTCCATTCCATTCCATTCCATTCCATTCCATTGAATTCCTTTCCATTCCATTGAATTCCATTCCATTCCATTCCATTCGATTCCATTCGATTCCATTGAATTCCCTTCCATTCCATTCCTTTCCATTCCATTCCATTCCATTCCATTCCATTCCATTGAATTCCATTGAATTCCATTCCAATGAATTCCATTCCATTCCATTCCATTCCATTCCATTCCATTCCATTGAATTAATTTCCATTCCATTCCATTCCATTCCATTCCATTCTATTCCATCGAATTCCATTCCATTCCATTCCATTCCATTCCATTGAATTCCGTTCCATTCCATTGAATTCCATTCCATTTCGTTCCATTCCATTGAATTCTGTTCCGTTCCGTTCCATTCCGTTCCGTTCCATTCCGTTCCATTCCGTTCCTTTCCGTTCTACTCGGGTTGAATCCATTCTATTCCATTCCATTCCATTCGATTCCATTCGATTCCATTCGAATCCATTCGATTCCATTCGATTCCATTCGATTCCATTCCATTCCATTGAATTCCATTCCACTCCATTCCATTCCATTGAATTCCGTTCCATTCCATTCAATTCCATTCCATTCCATTCCTTTCCGTTCCATTCCGTTCCGTTCCGTTCCGTTCCGTTCTACTCGGGTTGTTTCCATTCTATTCCATTCCATTCCATTCGATTCCATTCTATTCCATTCGATTCCATTCGATTCAATTCGATTCAATTCCATTCCATTCCATTCCATTCCATTCCATTCCATTGAATTCCATTCCATTCCATTCCGTTCCATTCCATTCCGTTCCATTCCATTCCATTCCATTCCATTCCATTACATTACATTCCCTTCCATTCCGTTCCATTCCGTTCCATTCCATTGAATTCCGATCCATTGCATTGAATTCCGTTCCATTCCATTCCATTCCTTTCCGTTCCGTTCCGTTCCGTTCCGTTCAGTTCTACTCGGATTGATTCCATTCTATTCCATTCCATTCCATTCCATTCCATTCGATTCCATTCGATTCCATTCGACTCCATTCCATTCCATTCCATTCCATTCCATTCCATTCCATTCCATTCCATTGAACTCCATTCCATTCCATTCCATTCCATTCCATTCCATTCCATTCCATTGAATTCCATTCCATTCCATTCCATTCCATTGAATTCTGTTCCATTCCATTCCATTCCATTCCATTCCGTTCTACTCGGGTTGATTCCATTCTATTCCATTCCGTTCCGTTCCGTTCCGTTCCGTTCCATTCCACTCGGGTTGATTCCATTCTATTCCATTCCATTCCATTCCATTCCATTCCATTCCATTCGATTCCATTCGATTCCATTCGATTCCATTCGATTCCATTCCATTCCATTGAATTCCATTCCATTCCATTCCATTCCATTGAATTCCGTTCCATTCCATTCAATTCCATTCCATTCCATTCCATTCCATTCCATTTGAATTCCATTCCATTCCATTCCATTCCATTCCATTCCATTCCATTCCATTCCATTCCATTCCATTCCATTCTACTCGGGTTGATTACATTCTATTGCATTCCATTCCATTCGATTCCATTCGATTCCATTCGATTCCATTCGATTCCATTCCATTCCATTCCATTCAATTGAATTCCATTCCATTCCATTCCATTCCATTACATTCCATTGAATTCCATTCCATTCCATTCCATTCCATTCCATTCCATTCCATTCCATTGAATTCCGTTCCATTCCATTCCATTCCATTCCATTCCATTCCATTGAATTCCATTACATTGAATTCCATTCCATTCCATTCCATTCCATGGAATTCCATTCCATTCCGTTCCGTTCCATTCCGTTCCGTTCCGTACCGTTCCATTCCATTCCATTCCATTCCATTGAATTCCGTTCCATTCCATTGAATTCCATTCCATTCCGTTCCATTCCATTGAATTCCGTTCCGTTCCGTTCCGTTCCGTTCCGTTCCATTCCGTTCCATTCCGTTCCATTCCGTTCTACTCGGGTTGATTCCATTCTATTCCATTCCATTCCACTCGATTCCATTCCATTCGATTCCATTCCATTCCATTCCATTCCGTTCTACTCGGGTTCATTCCATTCCATTCCTTTCAGTTCCGTTCCGTTCCGTTCTACTCGGGTTGATTCCATTCTATTCCATTCCATTCCATTCGATTCCATTCTATTCCATTCGATTCCATTCTATTCAATTCGATTCCATTCCATTCCATTCCATTCCATTCCATTCCATTCCATTCCATTCCATTGAATTCCATTCCATTCCATTCCGTTCCATTCCATTCCGTTCCATTCCATTCCATTCCATTCCATTCCATTCCATTCCATTCCATTCCGTTCTACTCGGGTTGATTCCATTCTATTCCATTCCGTTCCGTTCCGTTCCGTTCCGTTCCGTTCCATTCCACTCGGGTTGATTCCATTCTATTCCATTCCATTCCATTCCATTCCATTCCATTCCATTCCATTCCATTCCATTCGATTCCATTCGATTCCATTCGATTCCATTCGATTCCATTCCATTCCATTGAATTCCATTCCATTCCATTCCATTCCATTGAATTCAGTTCCATTCCATTCAATTCCATTCCATTCCATTCCATTCCATTCCATTTGAATTCCATTCCATTCCATTCCATTCCATTCCATTCCATTCCATTCCATTCCATTCCATTCCATTCCATTCTACTCGGGTTGATTCCATTCTATTACATTCCATTCCATTCGATTCCATTCGATTCCATTCGATTCCATTCGATTCCATTCCACTCCATTCCATTCAATTGAATTCCATTACATTCCATTCCATTCCATTCCATTCCATTGAATTCCATTCCATTCCATTCCATTCCATTCCATTCCATTCCATTCCATTGAATTCCGTTCCATTCCATTCCATTCCATTCCATTCCATTCCATTCCATTGAATTCCATTACATTGAATTCCATTACATTCCATTCCATTCCATGGAATTCCATTCCATTCCGTTCGGTTCCATTCCGTTCCGTTCCGTACCGTTCCATTCCATTCCATTCCATTCCATTGAATTCCGTTCCATTCCATTGAATTCCATTCCATTCCGTTCCATTCCATTGAATTCCGTTCCGTTCCGTTCCGTTCCGTTCCGTTCCATTCCGTTCCATTCCGTTCCATTCCGTTCTACTCGGGTTGATTCCATTCTATTCCATTCCATTCCACTCGATTCCATTCCATTCGATTCCATTCCATTCCATTCCATTCCGTTCTACTCGGGTTCATTCCATTCCATTCCTTTCCGTTCCGTTCCGTTCCGTTCTACTCGGGTTGATTCCATTCTATTCCATTCCATTCCATTCGATTCCATTCTATTCCATTCGATTCCATTCTATTCAATTCGATTCCATTCCATTCCATTCCATTCCATTCCATTCCATTCCATTGAATTCCATTCCATTCCATTCCGTTCCATTCCATTCCGTTCCATTCCATTCCATTCCATTCCATTCCATTCCATTCCATTACGTTCCGTTCCATTCCGTTCCATTCCATTGAATTCCGATCCATTGCATTGAATTCCGTTCCATTCCATTCCATTCCTTTCCGTTCCGTTCCGTTCCGTTCCGTTCCGTTCCGTTCTACTCGGGTTGATTCCATTCTATTCCATTCCATTCCATTCGATTCCAATCTATTCCATTCGATTCCATTCGATTCAATTCGATTCCATTCCATTCCATTCCATTCCATTCCATTGAATTCCATTCCATTCCATTCCGTTCCATTCCATTCCGTTCCATTCCATTACGTTCCGTTCCATTCCTTTCCATTCCGTTCCATTCCATTGAATTCCGATCCATTGCATTGAATTCCGTTCCATTCCATTCCATTCCTTTCCGTTCCGTTCCGTTCCGTTCCATTCCGTTCTACTCGGATTGATTCCATTCTATTCCATTCCATTCCATTCGATTCCATTCGATTCCATTCCATTCCATTCCATTCCATTCCATTCCATTCCATTCCATTCCATTCCATTGAACTCCATTCCATTCCATTCCATTCCATTCCATTCCATTCCATTCCATTGAATTCCATTCCATTGCATTCCATTCCATTGAATTCTGTTCCATTCAATTCCATTCCATTCCATTCCGTTCTACTCGGGTTGATTCCATTCTATTCCATTCCGTTCCGTTCCGTTCAGTTCCGTTCCTTTCCGTTCCATTCCATTCCACTCGGGTTGGTTCCATTCTATTCCATTCCATTGCATTCGATTCCATTCGATTCCATTCGATTCCATTCGATTCCATTCGATTCCATTCGATTCCATTCGATTCCATTCCATTCCATTGAATTCCGTTCCATTCCATTCCATTCCATTGAATTCCGTTCCATTCCATTCCATTCCATTCCATTCCATTCCATTCCATTTGAATTCCATTCCATTCCATTCCGTTCCATTCCATTCCATTCCATTCCATTCCATTCTACTCGGGATGATTCCATTCTATTCCATTCCATTCCATTCGATTCCATTCGATTCCATTCGATTCCATTCGATTCCATTCCATTCCATTCCATTCCATTGAATTCCATTCCATTGAATTCCATTCCATTCCATTGAATTCCATTCCATTCCATTCCATTCCATTGAAGTCCGTTCCATTCCATTCCATTCCATTCCATTCCATTCCATTGAATTCCATACCATTGAATTCCATTCCATTCCATTCCATTCCATTGAATTCCATTCCAGTCCGTTCCGTTCCGTTCCGTTCCGTTCCGTTCCGTTCCATTCCATTCCATTCCATGGAATTCCATTCCATTCCATTCCATTCCATTCCGTTCCATTCCATTCCGTTCCATTCCATTCCATTCCGTTCCGTTCCATTCCGTTCCATTCCGTTCCATTCCATTGAATTCCGTTCCATTGCATTGAATTCCGTTCCATTCCATTCAATTCCTTTCCGTTCCGTTCCGTTCCGTTCCGTTCCGTTCCGTTCTACTAGGGTTGATTCCATTCTATTCCATTCCATTCCATTCGATTCCATTCTATTCCATTCGATTCCATTCGATTCAATTCGATTCCATTCCATTCCATTCCATTCCATTCCATTCCATTGAATTCCATTCCATTCCATTCCATTGAATTCCATTCCATTCCATTCCATTGAATTCCATTCCATTCCATTGAATTCCATTCCATTCCATTCCATTCGATTCCATTCCATTCCATTGAATTCCATTCCATTCCATTCCATTCCATTCCATTCCATTCCATTGAATTCCATTCCATTGAATTCCATTCCAATCCATTCCATTCCATTGAATTCCGTTCCATTCCATTCCATTCCGTTCCATTCCATTTGAATTCCATTCCATTCCATTCCATTCCATTCCATTCTACTCGGGTTGATTCCATTCTATTCCATTCCATTCCATTCCATTCCATTCGATTCCATTCGATTCCATTCCATTCCATTCCATTCCATTGAATTCCATTCCATTCCATTCCATTCCATCCCATTCCATTGAATTCCATTCCATTCCATTCCATTCCATGGAATTCCATTCCATTCCATTGACTTCCATTCCATTCCATTCCGTTCCATTCCATTATGTTCCATTCCATTCCATTCCATTCCATTCAATTCCATTCCGTTCCGTTCCATTCCGTTCCATTCCGTTCCATTCCATTGAATTCTGATCCATTGCATTGAATTCCTTTCCATTCCATTCCATTCCTTTCCGTTCCGTTCCGTTCCCTTCTACTCGGGTTTATTCCATTCTATTCCATTCCATTCCATTCGATTCCATTCGATTCCATTCGATTCCATTCGATTCCATTCGATTCCATTCCATTCCATTCCATTCCATTCCATTCCATTCCATTGAATTCCTTTCCATTCCATTGAATTCCATTCCATTCCATTCCATTCCATTCCATTCGATTCCATTGAATTCCATTCCATTCCATTCGTTTCCATTCCATTGAATTCCATTCCATTCCATTCCATTCCATTCCATTCGATTCCATTGAATTCCATTCCATTCCATTCCTTTCCATTCCATTCCATTCCATTCCATTCCATTCCATTCCATTCCATTCCATTGAATTCCATTGAATTCCATTCCAATGAATTCCATTCCATTCCATTCCATTCCATTCCATTCCATTCCATTGAATTAATTTCCATTCCATTCCATTCCATTCCATTCCATTCTATTCCATCGAATTCCATTCCATTCCATTCCATTCCATTCCATTCCATTCCATTCCATTCCATTCCATTCCATTCCATTCTACTCGGGTTGATTCCATTCTATTTCATTGATTCCATTCGATTCCATTCGATTCCATTCCATTCCATTCCATTCCATTCCATTCAATTGAATTCCATTCCATTCCATTCCATTCCATTCCATTCCATTCCGTTCCATTCCATTCCATCGAATTCCATTCCATTCCATTCCGTTCCATTCCATTCAATTCCATTCCATTCCATTCCTTTCCGTTCCGTTCCGTTCCATTCCGTTCCGTTCCTTTCTACTCGGGTTGTTTCCATTCTATTCCATTCCATTCCATTCGATTCCATTCTATTCCATTCGATTCCATTCGATTCAATTCGATTCCATTCCATTCCATTCCATTCCATTCCATTGAATTCCATTCCATTCCATTCCGTTCCATTCCATTCCGTTCCATTCCATTCCATTCCATTCCATTCCATTACATTACATTCCCTTCCATTCCGTTCCATTCCGTTCCATTCCATTGAATTCCGATCCATTGCATGGAATTCCGTTCCATTCCATTCCATTCCTTTCCGTTCCGTTCCGTTCCGTTCGGTTCCGTTCTACTCGGATTGATTCCATTCTATTCCATTCCATTCCATTCGATTCCATTCGATTCCATTCGATTCCATTCGACTCCATTCCATTCCATTCCATTCCATTCCATTCCATTCCATTCCATTGAACTCCATTCCATTCCATTCAATTCCATTCCATTCCATTCCATTGAATTCCATTCCATTCCATTCCATTCCATTGAATTCTGTTCCATTCCATTCCATTCCATTCCATTCCGTTCTACTCGGGTTGATTCCATTCTATTCCATTCCGTTCCGTTCCGTTCCGTTCCGTTCCGTTCCATTCCACTCGGGTTGATTCCATTCTATTCTATTCCATTCCATTCCATTACACTCGATTCCATTAGATTCCATTCGATTCCATTCGATTCCATTCGATTCCATTCCATTCCATTGAATTCCATTCCATTCCATTGAATTCCGTTCCATTCCATTCAATTCCATTCCATTCCATTCCATTCCATTCCATTTGAATTCCATTCCATTCCATTCCATTCCATTCCATTCCATTCCATTCCATTCCATTCCATTCCATTCTACTCGGGTTGATTCCATTCTATTACATTCCATTCCATTCGATTCCATTCGATTCCAATCGATTCCATTCGATTCCATTCCATTCCATTCCATTCAATTGAATTCCATTCCATTCCATTGAATTCCATTCCATTCCATTCCGTTCCATTCCGTTCCGTTCCGTACCGTTCCATTCCATTCCATTCCATTCCATTGAATTCCGTTCCATTCCATTCAATTCCATTCCATTCCATTCCTTTCCGTTCCGTTCCGTTCCGTTCCGTTCCGTTCCGTTCTACTCGGGTTGTTTCCATTCTATTCCATTCCATTCCATTCGATTCCATTCTATTCCATTCGATTCCATTCGATTCAATTCGATTCCATTCCATTCCATTCCATTCCATTCCATTGAATTCCATTCCATTCCATTCCGTTCCATTCCATTCCGTTCCATTCCATTCCATTCCATTCCATTCCATTACATTACATTCCCTTCCATTCCGTTCCATTCCGTTCCATTCCATTGAATTCCGATCCATTGCATGGAATTCCGTTCCATTCCATTCCATTCCTTTCCGTTCCGTTCCGTTCCGTTCGGTTCCGTTCTACTCGGATTGATTCCATTCTATTCCATTCCATTCCATTCGATTCCATTCGATTCCATTCGATTCCATTCGACTCCATTCCATTCCATTCCATTCCATTCCATTCCATTCCATTCCATTCCATTCCATTCCATTCCATTGAACTCCATTCCATTCCATTCAATTCCATTCCATTCCATTCCATTGAATTCCATTCCATTCCATTCCATTCCATTGAATTCTGTTCCATTCCATTCCATTCCATTCCATTCCGTTCTACTCGGGTTGATTCCATTCTATTCCATTCCGTTCCGTTCCGTTCCGTTCCGTTCCGTTCCATTCCACTCGGGTTGATTCCATTCTATTCTATTCCATTCCATTCCATTCCACTCGATTCCATTAGATTCCATTCGATTCCATTCGATTCCATTCGATTCCATTCCATTCCATTGAATTCCATTCCATTCCATTGAATTCCGTTCCATTCCATTCAATTCCATTCCATTCCATTCCATTCCATTCCATTTGAATTCCATTCCATTCCATTCCATTCCATTACATTCCATTCCATTCCATTCCATTCCATTCCATTCCATTCTACTCGGGTTGATTCCATTCTATTACATTCCATTCCATTCGATTCCATTCGATTCCAATCGATTCCATTCGATTCCATTCCATTCCATTCCATTCAATTGAATTCCATTCCATTCCGTTGAATTCCATTCCATTCCATTCCATTGAATTCCATTCCATTCCATTCCATTCCATTCCATTCCATTCCATTCCATTCCATTCCATTCCATTCCATTGAATTCCGTTCCATTCCATTCCATTCCATTCCATTCCATTCCATTGAATTCCATTACATTGAATTCCATTCCATTCCATTCCATTCCATGGAATTCCATTCCATTCCATTCCGTTCCATTCCGTTCCGTTCCGTACCGTTCCATTCCATTCCATTCCATTCCATTGAATTCCGTTCCATTCCATTGAATTCCATTCCATTCCGTTCCATTCCATTGAATTCCGTTCCGTTCCGTTCCGTTCCGTTCCGTTCCATTCCGTTCCATTCCGTTCCATTCCGTTCTACTCGGGTTGATTCCATTCTATTCCATTCCATTCCACTCGATTCCATTCCATTCGATTCCATTCCATTCCATTCCATTCCGTTCTACTCGGGTTCATTCCATTCCATTCCTTTCCGTTCCGTTCCGTTCCGTTCCGTTCCGTTCCGTTCTACTCGGGTTGTTTCCATTCTATTCCATTCCATTCCATTCCATTCCATTCTATTCCATTCGATTCCATTCGATTCAATTCGATTCCATTCCATTCCATTCCATTCCATTCCATTCCATTCCATTCCATTGAATTCCATTCCACTCCATTCCGTTCCATTCCATTCCGTTCCATTCCATTCCATTCCATTCCATTCCATTCCATTCCATTCCATTCCATTGAATTCCGTTCCATTCCATTGAATTCCATTCCATTCCGTTCCATTCCATTGAATTCCGTTCCGTTCCGTTCCGTTCCGTTCCGTTCCATTCCGTTCCATTCCGTTCTACTCGGGTTGATTCCATTCTATTCCATTCCATTCCACTCGATTCCATTCCATTCGATTCCATTCCATTCCATTCCATTCCGTTCTACTCGGGTTCATTCCATTCCATTCCTTTCCGTTCCGTTCCGTTCCGTTCTACTCGGGTTGATTCCATTCTATTCCATTCCATTCCATTCGATTCCATTCTATTCCATTCGATTCCATTCTATTCAATTCGATTCCATTCCATTCCATTCCATTCCATTCCATTCCATTGAATTCCATTCCATTCCATTCCGTTCCATTCCATTCCGTTCCATTCCATTCCATTCCATTCCATTCCATTCCATTGAATTCCATTCCATTCCATTCCATTCCATTCAATTCTGTTCCATTCCATTCCATTCCATTCCATTCCATAGAATTCCATTCCATTCCATTCCATTCCATTCCATTCCATTCCATTCCATTCCATTCCATTCCATTCCATTCCATTCCATTCCATTCCATTCCATTGAATTCCTTTCCATTCCATTGAATTCCATTCCATTCCATTCCATTCGATTCCATTCGATTCCATTGAATTCCATTCCATTCCATTCCTTTCCATTCCATTCCATTCCATTCCATTCCATTCCATTCCATTGAATTCCATTGAATTCCATTCCAATGAATTCCATTCCATTCCATTCCATTCCATTCCATTCCATTCCATAGAATTAATTTCCATTCCATTCCATTCCATTCCATTCCATTCCATTCTATTCCATCGAATTCCATTCCATTCCATTCCATTCCATTCCATTCCATTCCATTCCATTCCATTCCATTCCATTCTACTCGGGTTGATTCCATTCTATTCCATTCCATTCCATTCGATTCCATTCGATTCCATTCGATTCCATTCCATTCCATTCCATACAATTGAATTCCATTCCATTCCATTCCATTCCATTCCATTCCATTCCGTTCCATTCCATTCCATCGAATTCCATTCCATTCCATTCCATTCCATTCCATTCCATTGAATTCCATTCCATTCCGTTCCGTTCCGTTCCGCTCCGTTTCGTTCCGTTCCGTTCCGTTCCATTCCATTCCATTCCATTCCATTGAATTCCGTTCCATTCCATTGAATTCCATTCCATTTCGTTCCATTCCATTGAATTCTGTTCCGTTCCGTTCCATTCCGTTCCGTTCCATTCCATTCCATTCCGTTCCTTTCCGTTCTACTCGGGTTGATTCCATTCTATTCCATTCCATTCCATTCCATTCCATTCGATTCCATTCTATTCCATTTGATTCCATTCGATTCAATTCGATTCCATTCCATTCCATTCCATTCCATTCCATTCCATTCCATTGAATTCCATTCCATTCCATTCCGTTCCATTCCATTCCGTTCCATTCCATTCCATTCCATTCCATTCCATTACATTACATTCCCTTCCATTCCGTTCCATTCCGTTCCATTCCATTGAATTCCGATCCATTGCATGGAATTCCGTTCCATTCCATTCCATTCCTTTCCGTTCCGTTCCGTTCCGTTCGGTTCCGTTCTACTCGGATTGATTCCATTCTATTCCATTCCATTCCATTCGATTCCATTCGATTCCATTCGATTCCATTCGACTCCATTCCATTCCATTCCATTCCATTCCATTCCATTCCATTCCATTCCATTCCATTGAACTCCATTCCATTCCATTCAATTCCATTCCATTCCATTCCATTGAATTCCATTCCATTCCATTCCATTCCATTGAATTCTGTTCCATTCCATTCCATTCCATTCCATTCCGTTCTACTCGGGTTGATTCCATTCTATTCCATTCCGTTCCGTTCCGTTCCGTTCCGTTCCGTTCCATTCCACTCGGGTTGATTCCATTCTATTCCATTCCATTCCATTCCATTCCACTCGATTCCATTAGATTCCATTCGATTCCATTCGATTCCATTCGATTCCATTCCATTCCATTGAATTCCATTCCATTCCATTCCATTCCATTGAATTCCGTTCCATTCCATTCAATTCCATTCCATTCCATTCCATTCCATTCCATTTGAATTCCATTCCATTCCATTCCATTCCATTCCATTCCATTCCATTCCATTCCATTCCATTCTACTCGGGTTGATTCCATTCTATTACATTCCATTCCATTCGATTCCATTCGATTCCAATCGATTCCATTCGATTCCATTCCATTCCATTCCATTCAATTGAATTCCATTCCATTCCATTCCATTCCATTCCATTCCATTCCATTGAATTCCATTCCATTCCATTCCATTCCATTCCATTCCATTCCATTCCATTCCATTCCATTCCATTGAATTCCGTTCCATTCCATTCCATTCCATTCCATTCCATTCCATTGAATTCCATTACATTGAATTCCATTCCATTCCATTCCATTCCATGGAATTCCATTCCATTCCGTTCCGTTCCATTCCGTTCCGTTCCGTACCGTTCCATTCCATTCCATTCCATTCCATTGAATTCCGTTCCATTCCATTGAATTCCATTCCATTCCGTTCCATTCCATTGAATTCCGTTCCGTTCCGTTCCGTTCCGTTCCGTTCCGTTCCATTCCGTTCCATTCCGTTCCATTCCGTTCTACTCGGGTTGATTCCATTCTATTCCATTCCATTCCACTCGATTCCATTCCATTCGATTCCATTCCATTCCATTCCATTCCGTTCTACTCGGGTTCATTCCATTCCATTCCTTTCCGTTCCGTTCCGTTCCGTTCCGTTCCGTTCTACTCGGGTTGTTTCCATTCTATTCCATTCCATTCCATTCGATTCCATTCTATTCCATTCGATTCCATTCGATTCAATTCGATTCCATTCCATTCCATTCCATTCCATTCCATTCCATTCCATTGAATTCCATTCCATTCCATTCCGTTCCATTCCATTCCGTTCCATTCCATTCCATTCCATTCCATTCCATTCCATTCCATTACATTACATTCCCTTCCATTCCGTTCCATTCCGTTCCATTCCATTGAATTCCGATCCATTGCATGGAATTCCGTTCCATTCCATTCCATTCCTTTCCGTTCCGTTCCGTTCCGTTCGGTTCCGTTCTACTCGGATTGATTCCATTCTATTCCATTCCATTCCATTCGATTCCATTCGATTCCATTCGATTCCATTCGACTCCATTCCATTCCATTCCATTCCATTCCATTCCATTCCATTCCATTCCATTCCATTGAACTCCATTCCATTCCATTCAATTCCATTCCATTCCATTCCATTGAATTCCATTCCATTCCATTCCATTCCATTGAATTCTGTTCCATTCCATTCCATTCCATTCCATTCCGTTCTACTCGGGTTGATTCCATTCTATTCCATTCCGTTCCGTTCCGTTCCGTTCCGTTCCGTTCCATTCCACTGGGGTTGATTCCATTCTATTCCATTCCATTCCATTCCATTCCACTCGATTCCATTAGATTCCATTCGATTCCATTCGATTCCATTCGATTCCATTCCATTCCATTGAATTCCATTCCATTCCATTCCATTCCATTGAATTCCGTTCCATTCCATTCCATTCCATTCCATTCCATTCCATTCCATTCCATTTGAATTCCATTCCATTCCATTCCATTCCATTCCATTCCATTCCATTCCATTCCATTCTACTCGGGTTGATTCCATTCTATTACATTCCATTCCATTCGATTCCATTCGATTCCAATCGATTCCATTCGATTCCATTCCATTCCATTCCATTCAATTGAATTCCATTCCATTCCATTCCATTCCATTCCATTCCATTCCATTCCATTCCATTGAATCCCATTCCATTCCATTCCATTCCATTCCATTCCATTCCATTCCATTCCATTCCATTGAATTCCGTTCCATTCCATTCCATTCCATTCCATTCCATTCCATTGAATTCCATTACATTGAATTCCATTCCATTCCATTCCATTCCATGGAATTCCATTCCATTCCGTTCCGTTCCATTCCGTTCCGTTCCGTACCGTTCCATTCCATTCCATTCCATTCCATTGAATTCCGTTCCATTCCATTGAATTCCATTCCATTCCGTTCCATTCCATTGAATTCCGTTCCGTTCCGTTCCGTTCCGTTCCGTTCCATTCCGTTCCATTCCGTTGCATTCCGTTCTACTCGGGTTGATTCCATTCTATTCCATTCCATTCCACTCGATTCCATTCCATTCGATTCCATTCCATTCCATTCCATTCCGTTCTACTCGGGTTCATTCCATTCCATTCCTTTCCGTTCCGTTCCGTTCCGTTCTACTCGGGTTGATTCCATTCTATTCCATTCCATTCCATTCGATTCCATTCTATTCCATTCGATTCCATTCTATTCAATTCGATTCCATTCCATTCCATTCCATTCCATTCCATTCCATTGAATTCCATTCCATTCCATTCCGTTCCATTCCATTCCGTTCCATTCCATTCCATTCCATTCCATTCCATTCCATTACGTTCCGTTCCATTCCGTTCCATTCCATTGAATTCCGATCCATTGCATTGAATTCCGTTCCATTCCATTCCATTCCTTTCCGTTCCGTTCCGTTCCATTCCGTTCCGTTCTACTCGGGTTGATTCCATTCTATTCCATTCCATTCCATTCGTTTCCAATCTATTCCATTCGATTCCATTCGATTCAATTCGATTCCATTCCATTCGATTCCATTCCATTCCATAGAATTCCATTCCATTCCATTCCATTCCATTGAATTCCGTTCCATTCCATTCCATTGCATTCCATTCCATTCCATTCCATTTGAATTCCATTCCATTCCATTCCATTCCATTCCATTCCATTCCATTCCATTCCATTCCATTCCATTCCATAGCATTCCATTCAATTCCATTCCTCTCGGGTTGATTCCATTCTATTCCATTCCATTCCATTCGATTCCATTCGATTCCATTCGATTCCATTCGATTCCATTCCATTCCATTCCATTCCATTCCATTCCATTCCATTCCATTGAATTCCATTCCATTCCATTGAATTCCATTCCATTCCATTCCATTCCATTGAATTCCGTTCCATTCAATTCCATTCCATTCCATTCCATTCCATTGAATTCCATTCCATTGAATTCCATTCCATTCCATTGAATTCCATTCCATTCCGTTCCGTTCCATTCCGTTCCGTTCCGTTTCGTTCCGTTCCGTTCCGTTCCGTTCCATTCCATTCCATTCCATTCCATTGAATTCCGTTCCATTCCATTGAATTCCATTCCATTCCGTTCCATTCCATTGAATTCTGTTCCGTTCCGTTCCGTTCCGTTCCGTTCCATTCCGTTCCATTCCGTTCCTTTCCGTTCTACTCGGGTTGATTCCATTCTATTCCATTCCATTCCATTCGATTCCATTCGATTCCATTCGAATCCATTCGATTCCATTCGATTCCATTCGATTCCATTCCATTCCATTGAATTCCATTCCATTCCATTCCATTCCATTGAATTCCGTTCCATTCCATTCAATTCCATTCCATTCCATTCCTTTCCATTCCGTTCCGTTCCGTTCCGTTCCGTTCTACTCGGTTTGATTCCATTCTATTCCATTCCGTTCCGTTCCATTCCATTCCGTTCCATTCCATTCCATTCCATTCCATTCCATTACGTTCCGTTCCATTCCGTTCCATTCCATTGAATTCCGATCCATTGCATTGAATTCCGTTCCATTCCATTCCATTCCTTTCCGTTCCGTTCCGTTCCGTTCCGTTCCGTTCTACTCGGGTTGATTCCATTCTATTCCATTCCATTCCATTCCATTCCAATCTATTCCATTCGATTCCATTCGATTCAATTCGATTCCATTCCATTCCATTCCATTCCATTCCATTGAATTCCATTCCATTCCATTCCGTTCCATTCCATTCCATTCCATTCCATTCCATTACGTTCCGTTCCATTCCGTTCCATTCCGTTCCATTCCATTGAATTCCGATCCATTGCATTGAATTCCGTTCCATTCCATTCCATTCCTTTCCGTTCCGTTCCGTTCCATTCCATTCCGTTCTACTCGGATTGATTCCATTCTATTCCATTCCATTCCATTCGATTCCATTCGATTCCATTCGATTCCATTCCATTCCATTCCATTCCATTCCATTCCATTCCATTCCATTCCATTGAACTCCATTCCATTCCATTCCATTCCATTCCATTCCATTCCATTCCATTGAATTCCATTCCATTTCATTCCATTCCATTGAATTCTGTTCCATTCAATTCCATTCCATTCCATTCCGTTCTACTCGGGTTGATTCCATTCTATTCCATTCCGTTCCGTTCCGTTCCGTTCCGTTCCGTTCCGTTCCGTTCCATTCCACTCGGGTTGATTCCATTCTATTCCATTCCATTCCATTCCATTCCATTCGATTCCATTCGATTCCATTCGATTCCATTTGATTCCATTCGATTCCATTCCATTCCATAGAATTCCATTCCATTCCATTCCATTCCATTGAATTCCGTTCCATTCCATTCCATTGCATTCCATTCCATTCCATTCCATTCCATACCATTCCATTCCATTCCATTCCATACCATTCCATTCCATTCCATTCCTCTCGGGTTGATTCCATTCTATTCCATTCCATTCCATTCGATTCCATTCGATTCCATTCGATTCCATTCGATTCCATTCCATTCCATTCCATTCCATTCCATTCCATTCCATTCCATTCCATTGAATTCCATTCCATTCCATTGAATTCCATTCCATTCCATTCCATTCCATTGAATTCCGTTCCATTCCATTCCATTCCATTCCACTCCATTGAATTCCATTCCATTGAATTCCATTCCATTCCATTCCATTCCATTGAATTCCATTCCATTGAATTCCGTTCCATTCCATTGAATTCCATTCCATTCCGTTCCATTCCATTGAATTCCGTTCCGTTCCGTTCCGTTCCGTTCCGTTCCGTTCCATTCCGTTCCATTCCATTCCATTCCGTTCTACTCGGGTTGATTCCATTCTATTCCATTCCATTCCACTCGATTCCATTCCCTTCCATTCCATTCCATTCCATTCCATTCCGTTCTACTCGGGTTCATTCCATTCCATTCCGTTCCGTTCCATTCCTTTCTACTTGTGTTGATTTCATTCCATTCCATTCTATTCCATTGAATTCCATTCCATTCCATTCCATTCCATTCCATTCCATTCCATGGAATTCCATTCCATTCCATTCCATTCCATTCCATTCCATGGAATTCCATTCCATTCCATTCCATTCCATTCCATTCCATGGAATTCCATGGAATTCCATTCCATTCCATTCCATTCGATTCCATTCCATTCCATTGAATTCCATTCCATTCCATTCCATTCCATTCCATTCCATTGAATTCCATTCCATTCCATTCCATTCCATTCCATTCCGTTCCATTCCATTCCGTTCCATTCCATTCCATTCCATTCCATTCCTTTCCATTCCGTTCCGTTCCATTCCGTTCCATTCCGTTCCATTCCATTGAATTCCGTTCCATTGCATTGAATTCCGTTCCATTCCATTCCATTCCTTTCCGTTCCGTTCCGTTCCGTTCCTTTCCGTTCTACTCGGGTTGATTCCATTCTATTCCATTCCATTCCATTCTATTCCATTCTATTCCATTCGATTCCATTCGATTCAATTCGATTCCATTCCATTCCATTCCATTCCATTCCATTCCATTCCATTCCATTCCATTGAATTCCATTCCATTCCATTCCGTTCCATTCCATTCCGTTCCATTCCATTCCATTCCATTCCATTCCGTTCCATTACTTTCCGTTCCATTCCGTTCCATTCCATTGAATTCCGATCCATTGCATTGAATTCCCTTCCATTCCATTCCATTCCTTTCCGTTCCGTTCCGTTCCGTTCCGTTCTACTCGGATTGATTCCATTCTATTCCATTCCATTCCATTCGATTCCATTCGATTCCATTCGATTCCATTCCATTCCATTCCATTCCATTCCATTCCATTCCATTCCATTCCATTGAATTCCATTCCATTCCATTCCATTCCATTCCATTCCATTGAATTCCATTCCATTCCATTCCATTCCATTGAATTCTGTTCCATTCAATTCCATTCCATTCCATTCCGTTCTACTCGGGTTGATTCCATTCTATTCCATTCCGTTCCGTTCCGTTCCGTTCCGTTCCGTTCCATTCCACTCGTGTTGATTCCATTCGATTCCAATCGATTCCATTCGATTCCATTCGATTCCATTCGATTGCATTCCATTCCATTGAATTCCATTCCATTCCATTCCATTCCATTGAATTCCGTTCCATTCCATTCAATTCCATTCCATTCCATTCCATTCCATTCCATTCCATTCCATTCCATTCCATTGAATTCCATTCCATTCCGTTCCGTTCCGTTCCGTTCCGTTCCGTTCCGTTCCATTCCATTCCATTCCATTCCATTGAATTCCGTTCCATTCCATTGAATTCCATTCCATTCCGTTCCATTCCATTGAATTCCGTTCCGTTCCGTTCCGTTCCATTCCATTCCATTCCGTTCCATTCCGTTCTACTCGGGTTGATTCCATTCTATTCCATTCCATTCTATTCGATTCCATTCCATTCCATTCCATTCCGTTCTACTCGGGTTCATTCCATTCCATTCCGTTCCGTTCCGTTCCGTTCCGTTCCATTCCATTCCGTTCCATTCCATTGAATTCCGTTCCATTCCATTGAATTCCATTCCATTCCATTCCATTCCATTCCATTCCATTAAATTCGATTCCATTCGATTCGATTCGATTCTATTCCATTCCATTCCATTCCATTCCATTCCATTCGATTCCATTCGATTCGATTCGATTCCATTCCATTCCATTCCATTCCATTCCATTCGATTCCATTCCATTCCATTTCACTCCATTCCGTTCCGTTCCGTTCCGTTCCGTTCCGTTCCGTTCTGTTCCGTTCTACTCGGGTTCGTTCCATTCCATTCCATTCCATTCCATTCCATTCCGTTCTACTCGGGTTTATCATTCCATTCCATTCCGTTGCGTTCCGTTCCTTTCCGTTCCATTCCATTCCATTCCATTCCATTCCATTCCATTCCATTCGGTTCCATTCGATTCCATTCCATTCCATTTCACTCCGTTCCGTTCCGTTCCGTTCCGTTCCATTCAGTTCAGTTCCGTTCTATTCGGGTTCGTTCCATTCCGTTCCATTCCATTCCATTCCGCTCTACTCGGGTTGATTCCATTCTATTCCAATCCATTCCATTCTATTCCATTCGATTCCATTCGATTCCATTCCATTCCATTCCATTCCATTCCATTCCATTCCATTCTATTCCATTGAATTCCATTCCGTTCCACTCCATTCCATTCCGTTCTGCTCGGGTTGATTTCATTCCATTCCATTCCTTTCAGTTCCGTTCCATTCCGTTCCGTTCCGTTGCGTTGCGTTCCATTCCGTTCCGCTCCGTTCCATTCCGTTCCGTTCCATTCCGTTCCATTCCATTCCATTCCATTCCATTCCATTCCGTTCTACTCGGGTTGATTCCATTCTATTCCATTACATTCCATTCGATTCCATTCAAGTCCATTCGATTCCATTCCATTCCATTCCATTCCATTCCATTCTATTCCATTGAATTCCATTCCATTCCTTCCATTCCGTTCCATTCCATTCCATTCCATTCCATTCCATTCCATTCCAATCGATTCCATTCGATTCCATTCGATTCCATTCCATTCCATTCCATTCCATTCCATTCCATTACATTCCATTCTATTCCATTGAATTCCATTCCATTCCATTCCATTCCGTTCTACTCGGATTCATTCCATTCCATTCCGTTCCGTTCCGTTCCGTTCCGTTCCATTCCTTTCTACTTGTGTTGATTCCATTCCATTCCATTCTATTCCATTGAATTCCATTCCATAGAATTCCATTCCATTCCATTCCATTCCATTCCATTTCATTGAATTCCATTCCATTCCATTCCATTCCATTCCATTCCATTCCATTCCATTCTATTCCATTCAATTGAATTCCTTTCCATTCCATTCCATTCGATTCCACTCCATTCCATTGAATTCCATTCCATTCCATTCCATTCCATTCCATTCCATTCCATTGAATTCCATTGAATTCCATTCCATTGAATTCCATTCCATTCCATCGAATTCCATTCCATTCCATTCCATTCCATTCCTTTCCATTCCATTCCGTTCCATTCCATTCCATTCCTTTCCATTCCATTCCGTTCCGTTCCATTCCGTTCCATTCCGTTCCATTCCATTGAATTCCGTTCCATTGCATTGAATTCCGTTCCATTCCATTCCATTCCTTTCCGTTCCATTCCATTCCGTTCCGTTCCGTTCCGTTCCGTTCTACTCGGGTTGATTCCATTCTATTCCATTCCATTCCATTCGATTCCATTCTATTCCATTCGATTCCATTCGATTCAATTCGATTCCATTCCATTCCATTCCATTCCATTCCATTCCATTCCATTCCATTGAATTCCATTCGATTCCATTCCGTTCCATTCCATTCCGTTCCATTCCATTCCATTCCATTCCATTCCATTCCATTCCATTCCATTCCATTCCATTCCATTCCATTGAATTCCATTCCATTCCATTCCATTCCATTGAATTCTGTTCCATTCAATTCCATTCCATTCCATTCCGTTCTACTCGGGTTGATTCCATTCTATTCCATTCCGTTCCGTTCCGTTCCGTTCCGTTCCTTTCCGTTCCATTCCATTCCACTCGGGTTGGTTCCATTCTATTCCAATCCATTCCATTCGATTCCATTCGATACCATTCGATTCCATTCGATTCCATTCCATTCCATTCCATTCCATTGAATTCCGTTCCATTCCATTCCATTCCATTGAATTCCGTTCCATTCCATTCAATTCCATTCCATTCCATTCCATTCCATTTCAATTCCATTCCATTCCATTCCGTTCCATTCCATTCCATTCCATTCCATTCTACTCGGGTTGATTCCATTCTATTCCATTCCATTCCATTCGATTCCATTCTATTCCATTCGATTCCATTCGATTCCATTCCATTCCATTCCATTCCATTCCATTCCATTCCATTGAATTCCATTCCATTCCATTCCATTCCATTGAATTCCATTCCATTCCATTCCACTCGATTCCATTCCATTCCATGGAATTCCATTCCATTCCATTCCATTCCATTCCATTCCATTCCATTCCATTGAATTCCATTGAATTCCATTCCATTCCATTGAATTCCATTCCTTTCCATTCCATTCCTTTGAATTCCGTTCAATTCCATTCCATTCCATTCCATTCCATTCCATTCCATTCAATTCGAATTCCATTCCATTTCATTCCATTCCATTCCATTCCATTCGAATTCCATTCCATTCCATTCCATTTCATTCCATTCCATTCCATTCCATCGAATTCCATTCCATTCCATTGAATTCCATTCCATTCCATTGAATTCCATTCCATTCCATTCCATTCCATTCCATTCCATTCCATCGAATTCCATTCCATTCCGTTCCATTTCATTCAATTCTATTCCATTCCATTCCATTCCATTCCATTGCATTCTACTCGGGTTGATTCCATTCTATTCCATTCCATTCCATTCGATTCCATTGGATTCCATTCGATTCCATTCCATTCCATTCCATTCCATTCCATTCCATTCCATTCCATTGAATTCCATTCCATTCCATTCCATTCCACTGAATTCCATTCCATTCCGTTCCGTTCCGTTCCGTTCCGTTCCGTTCAATTCCATTCCATTCCATTCCATTGAATTCCGTTCCATTCCATTGAATTCCATTCCATTCCGTTCCATTGCATTGAATTCCGTTCCGTTCCGTTCCTTTCCGTTCCGTTCCATTCCGTTCCATTCCGTTCCATTCCGTTCTACTCGGGTTGTTTCCATTCTATTCCATTCCATTCCATTCCATTCCATTCCATTCCATTCCATTCCATTCCGTTCTACTCGGATTCATTCCATTCCATTCCGTTCCGTTCCGTTCCGTTCTGTTCCATTCCTTTCTACTTGTGTTGATTCCATTCCATTCCATTCTATTCCATTGAATTCCATTCAATAGAATTCCATTCCATTCCATTCCATTCCATTCCATTGAATTCCATTCCATTCCATTCCATTCCATTCCATTCCATTCCATTCCATTCCATTCCATTCAATTGAATTCCTTTCCATTCCATTCCATTCGATTCCATTCCATTCCATTGAATTCCATTCCATTCCATTCCATTCCATTCCATTCCATTGAATTCCATTGATTTCCATTCCATTGAATTCCATTCCATTCCATTGAATTCCATTCCATTCCATTCCATTCCATTCCGTTCCATTCCATTCCGTTCCATTCCATTCCATTCCTTTCCATTCCATTCCGTTCCGTTCCATTCCTTTCCATTCCGTTCCATTCCATTGAATTCCGTTCCATTGCATTGAATTCCGTTCCATTCCATTCCATTCCTTTCCGTTCCGTTCCATTCCGTTCCGTTCCGTTCCGTTCCATTCTACTCGGGTTGATTCCATTCTATTCCATTCCATTCCATTCGATTCCATTCTATTCCATTCGATTCCATTCGATTCAATTCGATTCCATTCCATTCCATTCCATTCCATTCCATTGAATTCCATTCCATTCCATTCCGTTCCATTCCATTCCGTTCCATTCCATTCCATTCCATTCCATTCCTTTCCGTTCCGTTCCGTTCCGTTCCGTTCCATTCCGTTCCGTTCTACTCGGATTGATTCCATTCTATTCCATTCCATTCCATTCGATTCCATTCGATTCCATTCGATTCCATTCGATTCCATTCGATTCCATTCCATTCCATTCCATTCCATTCCATTGAATTCCATTCCATTCCATTCCATTCCATTCCATTCCATTCCATTCCATTCCATTCCATTCCATTGAATTCTGTTCCATTCAATTCCATTCCATTCCATTGCGTTCTACTCGGGTTGATTCCATTCTATTCCATTCCGTTCCGTTCCGTTCCTTTCCGTTCCATTCCATTCCACTCGGGTTGATTCCATTCTATTCCATTCCATTGCATTCGATTCCATTCGATTCCATTCGATTCCATTCGATTCCATTCGATTCCATTCGATTCCATTCGATTCCATTCCATTCCATTGAATTCCGTTCCATTCCATTCCATTCCATTGAATTCCGTTCCATTCCATTCAATTCCATTCCATTCCATTCCATTCCATTTGAATTCCATTCCATTCCATTCCGTTCCATTCCATTCCATTCCATTCCATTCCATCGAATTCCATTCCATTCCATTCCATTCCATTCCATTCCATTCCATTCCATTCCATTCCATTCCATTCCATTCCATTCTACTCGGGTTGATTCCATTCTATTACATTCCATTCCATTCGATTCCATTCTATTCCATTCGATTCCATTCGATTCAATTCGATTCCATTCCATTCCATTCCATTCCATTGAATTCCATTCCATTCCATTGAATTCCATTCCATTCCATTCCATTCCATTGAATTCCATTCCATTCCATTCCACTCGATTCCATTCCATTCCATGGAATTTCATTCCATTCCATTCCATTCCATTCCATTCCATTCCATTCCATTCCATTCCATTGAATTCCATTGAATTCCATTCCATTCCATTGAATTCCATTCCTTTCAATTCCATTCCATTGAATTCCGTTCAATTCCATTCCATTCCTTTCCATTCCATTCCATTCCATTCCATTGGAATTCCATTCCATTCCATTCCATTCCATTCCATTCCATTCGAATTCCATTCCATTCCATTCCATTTCATTCCATTCCATTCCATTCCATCGAATTCCATTCCATTCCATGGAATTCCATTCCATTCCATTCCATTCCATTCCATTCCATTCCATTCCATCGAATTCCATTCCATTCCATTCCATTCCATTCCATTCCATTCCATTCCATTCCATTCCATTCCATTCCATTCCATTCTACTCGGGTTGATTCCATTCTATTACATTCCATTCCATTCGATTCCATTCGATTCCATTCGATTCCATTCGATTCCATTCCATTCCATTCCATTCAATTGAATTCCATTCCATTCCATTCCATTCCATTCCATTCCATTCCATCGAATTCCATTCCATTCCATTCCATTCCATTCCATTCCATTCCATTGAATTCAATTCCATTCCATTGAATTCCATTCCATTCCATTCCATTCCATTGAATTCCGTTCCATTGAATTCCATTCCTTTCCGTTCCGTTCCGTTCCGTTCTGTTCCATTCTACTCGGGTTGATTCCATTCTATTCCTTTACATTCCATTCGATTCCATTCGATTCCATTCCATTCCATTCCATTTGAATTCCATTGCTTTCCATTCCATTCCATTCCATTCCATTCCATTCCATTCCATTCCATCGAATTCCATTCCATTCGATTCCATTCCATTCCATTCCATTCCATTCCATTCCATTCTACTCGGGTTGATTCCATTCTATTCCATTCCATTCCATTCGATTCCATTCGATTCCATTCGATTCCATTCCATTCCATTCCATTCCATTCCATTCAATTGAATTCCATTCCATTCCATTCCATTCCATTCCATTCCATTCCATTCCATTCCATTCCATTCCATTACGTTCCGTTCCATTCCGTTCCGTTCCGTTCTACTCGGATTGATTCCATTCTATTCCATTCCATTCCATTCGATTCCATTCGATTCCATTCGATTCCATTCCATTCCAATCCATTCCATTCCATTCCATTGAATTCCATTCCATTCCATTCCATTCCATTCCATTGAATTCCATTCCATTCCATTCCATTCCATTGAATTCTGTTCCATTCCATTCCATTCCATTCCATTCCGTTCTACTCGGGTTGATTCCATTCTATTCCATTCCGTTCCGTTCCGTTCCGTTCCGTTCCGTTCCGTTCCATTCCACTCGGGTTGATTCCATTCTATTCCATTCCATTCCATTTGATTCCATTCGATTCCATTCGATTCCATTCCATTCCATTGAATTCCATTCCATTCCATTCCATTCCATTCCATTGAATTCCGTTCCATTCCATTCAATTCTATTCCATTCCATTCCATTCCATTCCATTCAATTCTACTCGGGTTGATTCCATTCTATTCCATTCCATTCCATTCGATTCCATTCGATTACATTCGATTCCATTCCATTCCATTCCATTCCATTCCATTCCATTCCATTCCATTCCATTGAATTCCATTCCATTCCATTCCATTCCACTGAATTCCGTTCCATTCCGTTCCGTTCCGTTCCGTTCCGTTCCGTTCCATTCCATTCCATTCCATTCCATTGAATTCCGTTCCATTCCATTGAATTCCATTCCATTCCGTTCCATTGCATTGAATTCCGTTCCGTTCCGTTCCTTTCCGTTCCGTTCCATTCCGTTCCATTCCGTTCCATTCCGTTCTACTCGGGTTGTTTCCATTCTATTCCATTCCATTCCATTCCATTCCATTCCATTCCATTCCATTCCATTCCGTTCTACTCGGATTCATTCCATTCCATTCCGTTCCGTTCCGTTCCATTCCTTTCTACTTGTGTTGATTCCATTCCATTCCATTCTATTCCATTGAATTCCATTCAATAGAATTCCATTCCATTCCATTCCATTCCATTCCATTGAATTACATTCCATTCCATTCCATTCCATTCCATTGCATTCCATTCCATTCCATTCCATTCAATTGAATTCCTTTCCATTCCATTCCATTCGATTCCATTCCATTCCATAGAATTCCATTCCATTCCATTCCATTCCATTCCATTCCATTGAATTCCATTGAATTCCATTCCATTGAATTCCATTCCATTCCATTGAATTCCATTCCATTCCATTCCATTCCATTCCGTTCCGTTCCATTCCATTCCGTTCCATTCCATTCCATTCCTTTCCATTCCATTCCGTTCCGTTCCATTCCTTTCCATTCCGTTCCATTCCATTGAATTCCGTTCCATTGCATTGAATTCCGTTCCATTCCATTCCATTCCTTTCCGTTCCGTTCCATTCCGTTCCGTTCCGTTCCGTTCCGTTCTACTCGGGTTGATTCCATTCTATTCCATTCCATTCCATTCGATTCCATTCTATTCCATTCGACTCCATTCGATTCAATTCGATTCCATTCCATTCCATTCCATTCCATTCCATTCCATTCCATTGAATTCCATTCCATTCCATTCCGTTCCATTCCATTCCGTTCCATTCCCTTCCATTCCATTCCATTCCATTCCATTCCATTCCATTCCATTACGTTCCGTTCCATTCCGTTCCATTCCGTTCCATTCCATTGAATTCCGATCCATTGCATTGAATTCCGTTCCATTCCATTCCATTCCATTCCTTTCCGTTCCGATCCGTTCCGTTCCGTTCCATTCCGTTCCGTTCTACTCGGATTGATTCCATTCTATTCCATTCCATTCCATTCGATTCCATTCGATTCCATTCGATTCCATTCGATTCCATTCGATTCCATTCGATTCCATTCGATTCCATTCCATTCCATTCCATTCCATTCCATTCCATTCCATTGAATTCCATTCCATTCCATTCCATTCCATTCCATTCCATTCCATTCCATTCCATTCCATTGAATTCTGTTCCATTCAATTCCATTCCATTCCATTCCGTTCTACTCGGGTTGATTCCATTCTATTCCATTCCGTTCCGTTCCGTTCCGTTCCGTTCCTTTCCGTTCCATTCCATTCCACTAGGGTTGGTTCCATTCTATTCCATTCCATTGCATTCGATTCCATTCGATTCCATTCGATTCCATTCGATTCCATTCGATTCCATTCCATTCCATTGAATTCCGTTCCATTCCATTCCATTCCATTGAATTCCGTTCCATTCCATTCAATTCCATTCCATTCCATTCCATTCCATTTGAATTCCATTCCATTCCATTCCGTTCCATTCCATTCCATTCCATTCCATTCCATTCCATTCCATTCCATTCTACTCGGGTTGATTCCATTCTATTACATTCCATTCCATTCGATTCCATTCGATTCCATTCGATTCCATTCGATTCCATTCCATTCCATTCCATTCCATTCCATTCCATTCCATTGAATTCCATTCCATTGAATTCCATTCCATTCCATTGAATTCCATTCCATTCCATTGCATTCCATTGAAGTCCGTTCCATTCCATTCCATTCCATTCCATTCCATTCCATTGAATTCCATACCATTGAATTCCATTCCATTCCATTCCATTCCATTCCATTCCATTCCAGTCCGTTCCGTTCCGTTCCGTTCCGTTCCATTCCATTCCATTCCATTCCATGGAATTCCATTCCATTCCATTCCATTCCATGGAATTCCATTCCATTCCATTCCATTCCATTCCGTTCCATTCCATTCCGTTCCATTCCATTCCATTCCATTCCATTCCGTTCCGTTCCATTCCGTTCCATTCCGTTCCATTCCATTGAATTCCGTTCCATTGCATTGAATTCCGTTCCATTCCATTCCATTGCTTTCCGTTCCGTTCCGTTCCGTTCCGTTCCGTTCTACTCGGGTTGATTCCATTCTGTTCCATTCCATTCCATTCGATTCCATTCTATTCCATTCGATTCCATTCGATTCAATTCGATTCCATTCCATTCCATTGAATTCCATTCCATTCCATTGAATTCCATTCCATTCCATTCCATTGAATTCCATTCCATTCCATTGAATTCCATTCCATTCCATTCCATTCGATTCCATTCCATTCCATGGAATTCCATTCCATTCCATTCCATTCCTTTCCATTCCATTCCATTCCATTCCATTCCATTGAATTCCATTGAATTCCATTCCATTCCATTGAATTCCATTCCTTTCCATTCCATTCCATTGAATTCCGTTCAATTCCATTCCATTCCATTCCATTCCATTCCATTCCATTCGAATTGCATTCCATTCCATTCCATTCCATTCCATTCCATTCCATTCCATTCCTTTCCATTCCATTCCATTCTACTCGGGTTGATTCCATTCTATTCCATTCCATTCCATTCGATTCCATTCGATTCCTTTCGATTCCATTCCATTCCATTCCATTCCATTGAATTCCGTTCCATTGAATTCCATTCCTTTCCGTTCCGTTCCGTTCCGTTCTGTTCCATTCTACTCGGGTTGATTCCATTCTATTCCTTTACATTCCATTCGATTCCATTCGATTCCATTCCATTCCATTCCATTTGAATTCCATTGCATTGCATTCCATTCCATTCCATTCCATTCCATTCCATTTGAATTCCATTGCATTCCATTCCATTCCATTCCATTCCATTCCATTCCATTCCATTCCATCGAATTCCATTCCATTCGATTCCATTCCATTCCATTCCATTCCATTCCATTCTACTCGGGTTGATTCCATTCTATTCCATTCCATTCCATTCGATTCCATTCCATTCCATTCGATTCCATTCGATTCCATTCCATTCCATTCCATTCAATTGAATTCCATTCCATTCCATTCCATTCCATTCCATTCCATTGAATTCCATTGAATTCCATTCCATTGAATTCCATTCCATTCCATTGAATTCCATTCCATTCCATTCCATTCCATTCCGTTCCATTCCATTCCATTCCATTCCATTCCATTCCTTTCCATTCCATTCCGTTCCATTCCATTCCTTTCCATTCCGTTCCATTCCATTGTATTCCGTTCCATTGCATTGAATTCCGTTCCATTCCATTCCATTCCTTTCGGTTCCGTTCCATTCCGTTCCATTCCGTTCCGTTCCGTTCTACTCGGGTTGTTTCCATTCTATTCCATCCCATTCCATTCGATTCCATTCTATTCCATTCGATTCCATTCGATTCAATTCGATTCCATTCCATTCCATTCCATTCCATTCCATTCCATTCCATTCCATTGAATTCCATTCCATTCCATTCCGTTCCATTCCATTCCGTTCCATTCCATTCCATTCCATTCCATTCCATTCCATTCCATTACGTTCCGTTCCACTCCGTTCCATTCCGTTCCATTCCATTGAATTCCGATCCATTGCATTGAATTCCATTCCATTCCATTCCATTCCATTCCATTCCATTCCATTGAATTCCATTCCATTCCATTCCATTCCATTGAATTCTGTTCCATTCAATTCCATTCCATTCCATTCCGTTCTACTCGGGTTGATTCCATTCTATTCCATTCCGTTCCGTTCCGTTCCGTTCCGTTCCTTTCCGTTCCATTCCATTCCACTCGGGTTGGTTCCATTCTATTCCATTCCATTGCATTCGATTCCATTCGATTCCATTCGATTCCATTCGATTCCATTCCATTCCATTCGATTCCATTCGATTCCATTCCATTCCATTGAATTCCGTTCCATTCCATTCCATTCCATTGAATTCCGTTCCATTCCATTCAATTCCATTCCATTCCATTCCATTCCATTTGAATTCCATTCCATTCCATTCCGTTCCATTCCATTCCATTCCATTCCATTCCATTCCATTCCATTCCATTCTACTCGGGTTGATTCCATTCTATTCCATTCCATTCCATTCGATTCCATTCGATTCCATTCGATTCCATTCGATTCCATTCCATTCCATTCCATTCCATTCCATTCCATTCCATTGAATTCCATTCCATTGAATTCCATTCCATTCCATTGAATTCCAGTCCATTCCATTCCATTCCATTGAAGTCCGTTCCATTCCATTCCATTCCATTCCATTCCATTCCATTGAATTCCATACCATGGAATTCCATTCCATTCCATTCCATTCCATTGAATTCCATTCCAGTCCGTTCCATTCCGTTCCGTTCCGTTCCGTTCCGTTCCATTCCATTCCATTCCATTCCATGGAATTCCATTCCATTCCATTCCATTCCATTCCGTTCCATTCCATTCCGTTCCATTCCATTCCATTCCATTCCATTCCGTTCCGTTCCATTCCGTTCCATTCCGTTCCATTCCATTGAATTCCGTTCCATTGCATTGAATTCCGTTCCATTCCATTCCATTCCTTTCCGTTCCGTTCCGTTCCGTTCCGTTCCGTTCCGTTCTACTCGGGTTGATTCCATTCTATTCCATTCCATTCCATTCGATTCCATTCTATTCCATTCGATTCCATTCTATTCAATTCGATTCCATTCCATTCCATTGCATTCCATTCCATTCCATTGAATTCCATTCCATTCCATTGAATTCCATTCCTTTCCATTCCATTCCATTGAATTCCGTTCAATTCCATTCCATTCCATTCCATTCCATTCCATTCCATTCCATTCCATTCGAATTCCATTCCATTCCATTCCGTTCCATTCCATTCCATTCCATTCCATTCCATTCCATTCCATTCCATTCCATTCTACTCGGGTTGATTCCATTCTATTCCATTCCATTCCATTCGATTCCATTCGATTACTTTCGATTCCATTCCATTCCATTCCATTCCATTGAATTCCGTTCCATTGAATTCCATTCCTTTACGTTCCGTTCCATTCCGTTCTGTTCCATTCTACTCGGGTTGATTCCATTCTATTCCTTTACATTCCATTCGATTCCATTTGATTCCATTCCATTCCATTCCATTTGAATTCCATTGCATTCCATTCCATTCCATTCCATTCCATTCCATTCCATTCCATCGAATTCCATTCCATTCGATTCCATTCCATTCCATTCCATTCCATTCCATTCCATTCTACTCGGGTTGATTCCATTCTATTCCATTCCATTCCATTTGATTCCATTCGATTCCATTCGATTCCATTCGATTCCATTCCATTCCATTCCATTCAATTGAATTCCATTCCATTCCGTTCCATTCCATTCCATTCCTTTCCATTCCATTCCGTTCCGTTCCATTCCTTTCCATTCCGTTCCTTTCCATTGAATTCCGTTCCATTGCATTGAATTCCGTTCCATTCCATTCCATTCCTTTCCGTTCCGTTCCATTCCGTTCCGTTCCGTTCCGTTCCGTTCTACTCGGGTTGATTCCATTCTATTCCATTCCATTCCATTCGATTCCATTCTATTCCATTCGATTCCATTCGATTCAATTCGATTCCATTCCATTCCATTCCATTCCATTGAATTCCATTCCATTCCATTCCATTCCATTCCATTGAATTCCATTCCATTCCATTCCATTCCATTGAATTCTGTTCCATTCAATTCCATTCCATTCCATTCCGTTCTACTCGGGTTGATTCCATTCTATTCCATTCCGTTCCGTTCCGTTCCGTTCCGTTCCGTTCCATTCCACTCGTGTTGATTCCATTCTATTCCATTCCATTCCATTCGATTCCATTCGATTCCAATCGATTCCATTCGATTCCATTCGATTCCATTCGATTGCATTCCATTCCATTGAATTCCATTCCATTCCATTCCATTCCATTGAATTCCGTTCCATTCCATTCAATTCCATTCCATTCCATTCCATTCCATTCCATTCCATTCCATTCCATTCCATTGAATTCCATTCCATTCCGTTCCGTTCCGTTCCGTTCCGTGCCGTTCCGTTCCATTCCATTCCATTCCATTCCATTGAATTCCGTTCCATTCCATTGAATTCCATTCCATTCCGTTCCATTCCATTGAATTCCGTTCCGTTCCGTTCCGTTCCATTCCATTCCATTCCGTTCCATTCCGTTCTACTCGGGTTGATTCCATTCTATTCCATTCCATTCCATTCGATTCCATTCCATTCCATTCCATTCCGTTCTACTCGGGTTCATTCCATTCCATTCCGTTCCGTTCCGTTCCGTTCCGTTCCGTTCCATTCCATTCCGTTCCATTCCATTGAATTCCGTTCCATTCCATTGAATTCCATTCCATTCCATTCCATTCCATTCCATTGAATTCCATTCCATTCCATTGCATTCCATTGAAGTCCGTTCCATTCCATTCCATTCCATTCCATTCCATTCCATTGAATTCCATACCATTGAATTCCATTCCATTCCATTCCATTCCATTCCATTCCATTCCAGTCCGTTCCGTTCCGTTCCGTTCCGTTCCGTTCCGTTCCATTCCATTCCATTCCATTCCATGGAATTCCATTCCATTCCATTCCATTCCATGGAATTCCATTCCATTCCATTCCATTCCATTCCGTTCCATTCCATTCCGTTCCATTCCATTCCATTCCATTCCATTCCGTTCCGTTCCATTCCGTTCCATTCCGTTCCATTCCATTGAATTCCGTTCCATTGCATTGAATTCCGTTCCATTCCATTCCATTGCTTTCCGTTCCGTTCCGTTCCGTTCCGTTCCGTTCTACTCGGGTTGATTCCATTCTGTTCCATTCCATTCCATTCGATTCCATTCTATTCCATTCGATTCCATTCGATTCAATTCGATTCCATTCCATTCCATTGAATTCCATTCCATTCCATTGAATTCCATTCCATTCCATTCCATTGAATTCCATTCCATTCCATTGAATTCCATTCCATTCCATTCCATTCGATTCCATTCCATTCCATGGAATTCCATTCCATTCCATTCCATTCCTTTCCATTCCATTCCATTCCATTCCATTCCATTGAATTCCATTGAATTCCATTCCATTCCATTGAATTCCATTCCTTTCCATTCCATTCCATTGAATTCCGTTCAATTCCATTCCATTCCATTCCATTCCATTCCATTCCATTCGAATTGCATTCCATTCCATTCCATTCCATTCCATTCCATTCCATTCCATTCCTTTCCATTCCATTCCATTCTACTCGGGTTGATTCCATTCTATTCCATTCCATTCCATTCGATTCCATTCGATTCCTTTCGATTCCATTCCATTCCATTCCATTCCATTGAATTCCGTTCCATTGAATTCCATTCCTTTCCGTTCCGTTCCGTTCCGTTCTGTTCCATTCTACTCGGGTTGATTCCATTCTATTCCTTTACATTCCATTCGATTCCATTCGATTCCATTCCATTCCATTCCATTTGAATTCCATTGCATTGCATTCCATTCCATTCCATTCCATTCCATTCCATTTGAATTCCATTGCATTCCATTCCATTCCATTCCATTCCATTCCATCGAATTCCATTCCATTCGATTCCATTCCATTCCATTCCATTCCATTCCATTCCATTCTAGTCGGGTTGATTCCATTCTATTCCATTCCATTCCATTCGATTCCATTCGATTCCATTCGATTCCATTCGATTCCATTCCATTCCATTCCATTCAATTGAATTCCATTCCATTCCATTCCATTCCAT